>NC_134215.1:2107500-2280000 GCF_965140235.1 Caretta caretta
AACCAGGCAGCCCCCTCCGGCGAGCCCTTTCCCCGCACTCCGGTCTGACCGCCCCCTGGGGCCAAAACAGGCATACAGCTCAGCCTACATAAACAACCAGGTGTGAGGCCTTTTCATTTGTTAATTCTCCTCACAATTGTTTCCAGTGCAGACTGTTCACAGCTACACTTTGCAGGGCTCATGGGTGACTCAGATTTACAATAACTGTGGGGTTGCCTCAGGTTTCCGGGGGATGTATGTGAAAACGAAACGGCTTAAGATGATCAAGCAAACACATGTTGCCCCTTCATTACAGCCCCAGTCCCAGGGAGCCGGGTATTTGCAGAATGGCCATTGTCGCTAAATGCCTTAGCACAAGGCTGCATTTTACAACCTGACACTTAGTGAGACAGGCAATATATGCCGAATACCACAGCCTTTGGATAACACCACTGTGACTACACTTTGATCAGGAATTGCTTGAACAAAACTTATACCCATAGGTCTCGCTCTAGCAGTAGTTTAAAATGCTGGCCTTGCACCTCCAAGGTCTGTGATAGGTGTTACAGGAAAACTTAGACAGCTTTGAAAACTAGCCCCACAAACAGCTAAATGGAATTTTAAAATCAAATAGTCAGGTAGCTGCTGTTTGACGGTCCGCTGTGTCGTGGGCTGTGCAGCAGTTTCCACCTCATTCTAAGCTATTCAAAAAGCCCAAAATTGATACATCATTAGCTCACTATTTCTCCCCCTTCTCTCCCCTGTCCTAGTATTTAATTCCTGGCCCGAGGGTGGAAAGTCTGAGAACTCCTTTCCCATTACTGAGCTGTTCCCCTGTCACCAAGATGAGGTGCTACTTCCTCATTCTGCTCTGGGCAGCCTGCTCAGATGGTCTTTGCCTGAGCAGTTACTTGTTTGGAAATGGTGACCCTTCCAGGGAGCACTGCACTCAGCGCCTAGCTGAGAGCTAGGCTACATGGCCGTGCTGCTCGGCGCAGCTGCACTGGTGTGAGATGACAGAGGTGGAAGCTATGTCAGCGGAGCGTGTCTCCCAGCAACATAGTGCCAATGTGGGCGGCACTTAGGTCGCTGTAACTTGTGTCGCTCAGGGGGTGTCTTTTTCCCACCCCTGCGCGACGTAAGTTACATCGACGGAAGCGGTAATGTAGACAAGCCCGAGACTGTGCCCGCTCTCCCAGACCTACACAAAAGAGAGAATGCTGCTTTTTGTCTCCTGCTAGGGGGCTGAGCAAAGGGGGTGCGAACTAGGCTAACTTTATCCCACCATAACTCCAGTGAAGCCAGAGGGGTTTGCCCAGGAGGGACCGTCAGGGCCTGCTCCTCAGGAGGTGGCTCTGCCCAGCCCCTTCTCGGTGAGACATACTTGGAGCTCTACCCACTGCAGGGCAGCGACTGTGAACCCCCTTTGCCAAGCCCGTTTTACCCAGGCCTCCCTGTCTCCTGCTCCAGGCCTGCAGCAAGGGACTTAGGGGGCAATGGAAAACCAGGCAAGCAACCAATTCCGTACGGAACCTGCAACCCTGGGACATCCATTGTCCATCTGTCCGACCTGCCCACTCCCCAGGGCACCCAGTCCGTCTGTCCGACCCCCCACCCGGGGCACCCAGTCCGTCTGTCAGACACCCCCCCCCGGGGCACCCAGGCCGTCTGTCCGACCCCCCCCCCCCGGGGCACCCAGGCCGTCTGTCCGACACCCCCCCCCCCGGGGCACCCAGGCCGTCTGTCCGACCCCCCCCCCCCGGGGTACCCAGGCCGTCTGTCAGACACCCCCCCCCCCGGGGCACCCAGGCCGTCTGTCCGACCCCCCCCCCCCCTTGGGGCACACAGGCCGTCTGTCCGACCCACCCCGCCCACTCCCAAGGGGGCACCCAGGCCGTCTGTCCGACCCCCCCCTCCCCGCGGGGCCCCCAGGCCGTCTGTCCGACCCCGCCCCCCCCGCGGGGCCCCCAGGCCGTCTGTCCGACCCACCCCGCCCACTGCCAAGGGGGCACCCAGGCCGTCTGTCCGACCCCCCCCCTCCCCGCGGGGCCCCCAGGCCGTCTGTCCGACCCCGCCCCCCCCCCCGCGGGGCCCCCAGGCCGTCTGTCCGACCCCGCCCCCCCCCGCGGGGCACCCAGGCCGTCTGTCCGACCCCGCCCCCCCCCGCGGGGCACCCAGGCCGTCTGTCCGACCCACCCCGCCCACTCCCAAGGGGGCACCCAGGCCGTCTGTCCGACCCCCCCCCGCGGGGCCCCCAGGCCGTCTGTCCGCCCTGCCCCGCCCCCACCCCGGGGCACCCAGGCCGTCTGTCCGACCCCCCCCCCTCCCCGCGGGGCCCCCAGGCCGTCTGACCGACCCCCCACCTCGGGGCCCCCAGGCCGTCTGACCGACCCCCCCCCCGGGGCCCCCAGGCCGTCTGTCCGACACCCCCCCTCCCCGCGGGGCCCGGCCCGCTCCGCTACTCACGGAGCCAGAGCTCCAGAGCCCCCAGCGCCGCCCCAGCCATGGAGACTCGCCCGGCCCCGGCCGCGGCCGCCGACGCAGCCGCCGCGCAGGGAGGCGGCGCCCGACGGGCCCGGCCCCCGGCCCCGCCCAGAGCCGCGGGGTCCGCGCCCCACCTGCAGCCGCCTCTGGGGCGGGGCACGCTGCGGGGGCAAGGACGCGGCCGGCGGGAGGTCCCAGGCCCTGCTGCGGGGCGGAGACCGGCACCTGCCCGCGGCAATGCGGGCGCCCCGCACGCCCAGCCCCGCAGAGCCCCTGCTAGCGACCCGCCAGCGGCCGCCGCGTACACACTGGAGGAGCCTCCGTCGCCCGCGGGCTTTGGCCGACAGGGGCAGTCCGTGAAGTACAGCCCCCCACGGCAGGGCTTGACCTCGGTCCTCGGGCCCGCTCCTGGCCGGCCTGGGCTGGGACCCGCGGGCTCCGTAAGGAAGGCTCCAGCCGCACCTCAGCTCAGGTCTGCGCTTCAGTCACCCCCGCATCACAGCAGGGAGGGCACAAGGAAATTTGCAACACCCCCCCCCTCCTCTAATGATTCGCAAACCACAACATCTGTCGGGCCGAGAGCCCCACACTTTGAACATGGAACATTCCCAACCCGCTCGACTCCATGAGCCCCCTTTCCTGGCGGACTAAAAGTGCACTTCTCCCAAGGCTTAACCCTGAACATACAGCTCAGATCTCAGCATATTTTTGGAACATGTTTGAGTGGCCATCCCTGCTCTAAGGAGCAAGTATTAAATCTGTGAGATACACTCAACTTAGTTCCAGGCTTTTCAGAGTAACTACATTCAATTTAAAAAGAAAAGGAGGACTTGTGGCACCTTAGAGACTGACAAATTTATTAGAGCCTAAGCTTTCGTGAGCTACAGCTCACGAAGTTGCATCCGATGAAGTGAGCTGTAGCTCACGAAAGCTTATGCTCTAATAAATTTGTTAGTCTCTAAGGTGCCACAAGTCCTCCTTTTCTTTTTACGGATACAGACTAACACGGCTGCTACTCTGAAACCTATATTCAATTTGTCGCACTTACACTTGTGTTGACTTCAGAACAAAATGGGGCCCATCATTATTTATCCACAAGGAGTAGACTCGCATATGTTTAAAATGCAACATTTGGCCATCGAGGGGGAGCACACAGTAACTTAATGTTCCCAATGTACAGTTCTTGAAAGACCTGGACACTTCCCCACCTTAGATGCACTGAAAGACACTGCTGAAAGAAGGCCACAGTAAAGCAGTTACAGATTTTTATGATAGGAAAGAGTTACACACTCACGTCACATTTAGACACAGCTGTACAAATGTACATGTTTTCTCTGCTGCGTTAATGGGGTGGGGGGTGGGAAGGCAGGTAGGATGACCTGCAAGGAAAGGATCCAGCATCCCCAATTTCATGTCAGGATGAAAGTGCTTTTATCCAAAAAAGGGGCTTTAAAAACCAAATTGCTAACTGGACATGACGATGTGCACTGTAATACTCTAGCACAGAAACTGCTGTTTGTTATCTTTTCCTGGGTCCAGTTCAAAAACAAAAATATCAGGGACTTTTTTAAAAAGTAGAATTAAGTATTCATGAAAAATGTGGGTTACAGTGCTGGAAAGAAAAGTCCTTGCATCACCCACAGAACAGAGACAGTGAAAAGTGTACACTTCTCTCACACAACAGTCCCCACCAACATGCATCAAGCCAGACCTGGAAGGGCACTTTGTATGGCTGAAGGGATCAAATCTACATTGCCCATTTACATGTGACCTCTCTGCTCAGATTGCCAACTGGGGGCTAATTAGCGTCAGTTGCGATGGTTTCTGGATCATGTGGACACAGCTTCAAAAAGAGATCACCATGCTGTGGCTTATGGGAAATCAAACAGCCATCAGAAGTAACCACTTTCAGTCACTGCCAAGCTAGGCTGGACTTGAACATACAGTTAAGATGAAGGACTCCATATCCCAATCTGAATGTCAGCCTGGTCCCACAAGACGAAGACAATGAAGCAGATCTGAATTCAGTTGCACCCCTTATATGAACTAGGTTATGCCTCATGAAGACACACAGATCTTCAAGTGTGCTGACAGCACTCTCACAAATTCAGCATGGTATAAGGCCCAGTTCCTGTGAAATACTGTGACCACAGAATTTAGGCTGCAGTACTGAAGAACACATAGGACTCGGAAGGGGAGTGCTGTCTGCTGGAGCCATTCCTTCTAGGAAGCTTCTTGCTAGTTGGAAAGCACCTTCTTTATCCGTTCACACACTTCTCTAGGTCCCAAGGAAACCATCATCTCAGCCACGCTTGGTCCGTGCTGAAAACACACACAAAAGACACTGCACACACTCTGTTGTTCTACTCACATTCCCACACGGCGCTCATCACAACACTATCAGAACTTGGAGTTTTTTATGTTTTTCCCTTGGTAACATCCAGTGGGTACAAGTCTGTATCACTCTGTACTGGAGATGACTGAATGATGAGTTGTTAGTCACCTGCGATTAAAATACGCTGAAATTTCTAATACAAGACTCTGGTTCTGTCATCTTGGAAGAAAAGTCCCCAACATCAGGCCAACTTCTCTGCTGGGGTAGCGCCATCAAACTCAAAGCAGTTATGCCATGAGAGAACTCGCCCTGCTTTTTAACCATCATTTTGGACCAAATGAGGAATTTATTCTTGGTTACATTATGAACCATGACACACCCAAAAGCTGACAATGCCCCTTATGAACAAGCCAGCTGCCTTTCCAACCACAGGTTTGCAGCTCTGGGGGGATGGCTTGGTACTTCTTGCCTCTCTTAGCATCCCTCTCTGCCAAGGAGCTTTTTCACATTAGCACATTCACTTATTACAGAAACTGAGGAAAACACACACAAGGTTTAGCACCCAAAAGCCTGTCTTGTGACCAGAGAGCAGGCTGTTATTACTGGATGGGAAGGTCTCAACTTCAAATGGCTTTTACCTGCTGTCCACTGAGGGCCAAGCGGAGGAGTTTCATCATGCTGCTGTATTTGGTCCCTCTTGTCTGCTCCTGTAGGCCTCTCAGGTCTTCATTCAACCCTTCTGTAGTCAGGGCAGCAGTCTGCCCTTCCATCAGCCTTTGGGAGAGAAGAAGCCCTCTCAGTCCAGTGACACGTGGAAGTGAGGAATTCCCGCTGACATTAGGAGCTGCCACAAATGACCCTTTTGCACACAAGCAAACTATTGCTTTTAGGAAGCTAAGCACTACCTCAGCAGCACCAGGAAAACAGTTAGCTCAGATAGGCAACGGATTACAAAATGATGCCAGAGATCTGGAAAACCACATGCCTGATCAGACATTTTTTACACGGACATGATCTCTAGAGGAGTCAGGGACAGGACCTGTTACTAATGTTACCCCAACTATAAGAGCAGGCCCAGTGTGCTCTGCATGTTAGCTGGATGTTTCTCCTGACATTTGCATTGCCATTGTTAAGGTTCAGTAACAGGCAGCTTGCACCTCTCAGAGGTCCTGTTTCCAGCTGTCTGTCAAGGGTCTGCAGACATCACTGCATCAGTTACGGTCAAAATCACTGCATCAGTTATGGTCCTGCTACTCTGAAACCGGTCAAAATTTAGCTTTCAGCACAACTGCTAGTCTCGGCTCAGAAGAGGCCCTTGGTCCAGAGTAGCAGGGTTTGCTGAAGGTTGGAACTGAGTTCTGGGGAATCTAGGATCCGAATTGCAGATGACTGTGCAGGTCCATATTATGATGGCTTAGCAGAGCTGGGAGAAGGAGATTTAGGAGTGGAAGAGAGGGAGGTACAGGTCAGGGCTGAAATGCACTGGCAGAGCTGTGTGAAGGCCAGAGGCATAAAGTAAAGGAGATAGTGCACAGCAGAAGCGGTATGGCCTGTCCTCCATCGCAGCACTGTTTCTGAACAGAGGACTGTGGCACACTAGGCGGAAATGCAGACATGGAAACAGCAGAGGTCCCCTCCAGGAACTCCAGAGGTGACAATTATTTAGATTAGCTGAGAATTCATGTAGAAGTTTACAGTTTATCACACTGGTCTCTTGGCATTCTGCAGGCCACAAGATCCCAGATTAATTCCAGACAAACACCCTGGTCATTTTGTTAATAATCAGAATTGTTTTGAACATCCTCCTGCACGTGAAAGTTTGAGCCAAACCTTCCTGGATTCTTGAAAGTTAGAGACTACAGTTGGTGAATTGCACCACAGGTAATTGCAACACGCTTTGATACACCCCACTGTGAAACTGGAGTAAATCAGAGTGCACTAGGGAACTTTTAGAGCGCAGAAGCAGGGTCCACATGGACAGCTAGTGTGCACAGGCTACTGTGAGGTAGACTTACACCCCAGCTTGCTGTGCGCTAACTGTTCATATACATAAACCCTCCATACAAGACAAGAGATGGACAGACAGACAGACTGCTGCAGGGGGACGAGTAAACAATGAGACCCTACCAGTCAGCATGAGAGGCAGTGATCTCTGAACACCAGCTGCCTAACAGGGTTTGTTGGCATCTCGGCAGAGGAGTTTTAAGGAGACTGGAAAGTGGCATGGAGGTAGTTTTGTGGATGTTTACAGAGAGTGCCCCCCATGCACCTGGGGCAGCGTGGGAGAAAGCACAAAGGTGCTTGTTTGAAAATGTAACAAGTGGGTGATAGAGGCTGGTTTCATGGGCTGACTGGAGGTGAGCATCAAGTGCGGCCGAGAGAGGATAGGGAGGGTGAGGACTGAATGTGAATGCGTTTAGCCTCTTGATGCACACTAACTACAGCATGTTTTCAAGAGTTTGTGTCTGATGCCAGCGCAGAATGAGCAGCAAGACCAGCTGGAGGGGGCAGGCGGGAGAGAAGAGAGCAGGGAAGAGACACTTACCCTATGACTAGCTTTCCTATCTCATCTACTTCTGCTGAAATGGTTTGCAGCTGCTCTCGGGACACTGAGGGCCTGACCCATAAGTAAGAATACTCAGGCGCCACCAAGTTCTTCAGGCGGCTTATGTGACCCTGCGGGATGGAAAGAAGGTCTGTCAAGATCGGGCAGCTCAGGGAGAGAAAAGATGAAGTCTATTTCCAGCTAGATGTCAGGGTGACAAAGGGGTCATTCACCACTGTTCTGCACTCTCACCAGTTCAGAGGGCGGAATGCTGACACTTGGCTTGTGTAGCATTTTACACCCACTTGCCACTGGCATAAATGACGATGCAAGTGCTGGGCAACAATGAGTCAGGGACAACGAGCCTCCGTAACAGGCCAGCGGTCGAGCAAGCAGGCTGAGTCAGAGCAGCACTCTGCAAATGACTCCCCCTGACATTAACTCGCTGATTCACTGAGGGCAGAAGCAGGAAGTCACATGAGTAATTTTATATTTGCTGCCATAGTGAAACCACATTTTCAAGAGCCACAGTATTTCCTGCCTTTATTAAAGCAAGAGTGTGCAGTGACCCCCAAACCTGCAGTGATCTCATGGGGCTGGAGTGTAGGAACCATGCGGCCTTGCTCATGTAGCAATAGGCAGGGCCATCCCTCTGCTCCCACCTCAAGCCTTGCTTTGCCACCTCCTTTTAGACCAGGGCTCTGGATCAAGGAACGCTCTTGATTTAACCACAAAGTCCCACACTGACATAGCTGGAGACGTGCTCTCTCCATTTAGCCCCAGAACAGGCAGAAGGTAGGCAAGCTTCCCCAACTGCCTAGCCAACGAGCCCTGAAGATAACCAATCTCCTGGGGCAAGAGAAGGCCCATTCAGTCCTGATGAATCAGTCACATCTGATGAAGTGAGCTGTGGCTCACGAAAGCTCATGCTCAAATAAATTGGTTAGTCTCTAAGGTGCCACAAGTACTCCTTTTCTTTTTGCGAATACAGACTAACACGGCTGTTCCTCTGAAACCATTCAGTCCTTGGTCTCTCTGCTGAGACCACCATCTGTGATGGGGGCTTGGTGATAGAAATGGCTGCTCACTACCCAGCAAGGTCATTTTGGATAGACACGCAGGTCTGCAAAGATAGTGGAGATGCTTGGAGTGTCATACCTGCAACTTGGACTGACTCCACAGCTCCATATTTTGGTATTAAGCAGGGATGCAGGTGCCTGGCAGGATGGGACCTCTCACTGTTTGTGAGGCCTTCGAGCTTTAGCTCTCAAGTTCTAGCATTGCCCAGAACCCAGCTGGGTCACCTGCAGAGCTTCTGCCCTCCCAACTCTCTACTCCCCTCCCAAAGGGCACCATAGCTTTAATGCTGGTCATACTTTTCTCAGTAGGAGGACTCGCTCCACATAATCCTTCTCTAAAACCTCTCTGTCCACAAGCCGATCACCATAGACCTGCTCCACCTTCATCTGCAGCTCCGTCACCAGCTTTCGTCGTACCCTCTCATCTCCAATCTGCTGGACCAGGTGAATCCTGCACAGAAGACAGAACCATCCGAATGGCTACAGACCTCTTTGGCTTAGACTCAGACTTATGAACGTCATTATACAGTGTTTACAAAATAAACCCATAGAATCATTTAGAAAAATCAACATTACAGTGAGTGTAAATATTCAACAATCCTTAACACATGGCTCTGGGAGAAGGTGGGGCACTTCAAAGAGGTACACCATTAACAATGATGATTTTTAAAAAGTAGTTTCTCACCCAGACTTAAGTCCTTGCATTCCTCTCACAACATGGCCCATCTAGCTAGGCCTTCCTACCATGACCACCACCATAGTATACAAGCTCCTGGCACATGAATGCTAGTGTTATTTAGGAGGTTGGCTCAATTCCCCCCATTTGGTATCTATTTGCAGAATGGCGGATTTCAGAGCCTTGCGCCATCAGGTTAAAGAGGAAGGGAGCCACTGCACTGAACCTTCCAGTGGGTGCAATGGGCAGGACGCTTATATGGAGCTGCTGAAAAACTATTTGCTTTACAGTAGATGGAGTGGGGCTCAAGGGAGAAAGGAACCCCAACAGTGGAGAATACAGAGAAGAGGTCATGACTGGAACAGCAGGCCAGGGGAGCAGGTGGACAGAGTCATTAGGTGAAGCTAAGTCCATGGAGGGCAATTTTTAGAGTTGGCTGGAAATGAATAAGGTGCTACACCCAATTGTCATACCTGTTGAATTCTAGGAGTTTGTCAAGATCCAGCAGGGCTGAGTGGGTGGTAATTCTGCCCACATCAAACTCCAAGATCAGCTCCTCCAGTGTCCTGCCCATCTGATTGCCTGCAAAATAACCCAACAATGGCATCATGCATTCACTCCCATGGACAGCTAGTATCACTGCTGCTCATCGTAACCAAGGAAACAGTGACACTGCAGGGTCTCGCTGCACCTGCTCAGTGCCAACACAGAGCAGGGAACTTTCTTAAGAGAAAGGCAGAGCCCTCACGGCAAGATTTTGCGCGATGCCCGTCTCGTCCTGAGAACAGACTCTGCCAACTTTTCTACCAAGTCCCAGCTACAGGCAGTGCCCAGGGAGTTCCTGCTGTTTTAAAGGGGTGACACTGAATGAAGTATTTCAGTAGACGTGCCGTTACCTGACTAATAATTTCCCCTGTATCTCTAACACCTGCCCATGCAGCAGTCGGCCTGGAAGTGCCAGTGCAGGGTACCCGGGCCATTTAACAGCAGCACTGAATTGTTACAAAGGTGGGGGGGAGGGTGCGGGGAACACTGATTCAGAGCATTACTGCGGAGCTTCATAGAACAATACTGCATCCCCCATGCATCAGACAGCCTGGAGAGGCCCTGTGAGTGGTTGGAACCAGGGACTTTTCCCTCTGGCTTTTTGCTGTTCTGATTCAGTTCTTAAAGAGAAATCATCCTCACGTTGCTCAACCCAGCAGCAAAAGTGTTCAGAGGCAGAAAGTTTCATCCCCTGGGAAGGGGTTAATTTGCAGTGGGGTTCCTAAGCCACACATAGGAAGTGCTGTCTTGCTGAGACATGAGACTGTTTGTGACTCCTGCAAAATGAGAATCTGAAAGGAAGTGACTGGCCCAGCTTCCCATGGACTTTCAGGTTAAACAGGCAGGGGAAAATCTTTAATGTAGTGTTTTAACTACTAATCAGAGAGCAGAAGTGTCCCCAACAGTCCCCAGAGCAGCTGCTGCTCTCCTGACACCCCACCTCCAACTCTTTTCATTTTACAATGAAGCTGGTGCTGAATGGACAGTCTTGGGGACTGAAATCCTCTAGTGTGGGGAGCAGAAGGGCAAGCTTTCCCCAATCCACCCCACCCATGCTTTGGAGGGACCACCTCCATAACCCATTCCCTCTCTGCTGAGACTGTCACCAGGTGGCCGTTAAGATCTGGACCTCTGCCCGCTAGGAACTGGACTGAATTTTAAACAGCTCCCCAGAGGTATCCTGACCCTCGTCACTCTTGGGGGAACTTTAGAGGAGCTGGCAGCATTTTGATTGTAGAGACCCCTTCTGAGACCTTCCTTTTTGACCCCCTCCAAAGAGAGCTCAGAGAGTGCTGAAACATTAATACACCAAACCTTTCCACAAGCAGCAAACGTGTCAAGTAACCAGACCTTGGGGCAGCTCCCAGTGAGTCACGCCTGTCCCCAAGTACCTGCAAATCCAGAGCCGCAGTTGGTGACAATGTCCAGTAGAGCTTCCGGCAAGCAGCCATCTTGAACAAAATGTTCTAGAAAAATGTCTCCCTGCCTTTTGGACAGTTTACTGCCATCTTTGTTCAAGAGCAACGGAAGGTGGCCAAACCGAGGAGGGTCCCAGCCAAAGGCTCTGTAGATAAGAAGGTGCTTGGATGTTGAAGTAAGCCACTCAGTTCCACGGAGAACGTGGCTAATTCCCATGTGATGGTCATCCACCACATTTGCCAGGTGGTATGTGGGGAAGCCATCCCCTTTTAAGATCACCGGGTCACCTTCCACAGTAGCCACTTCATGCTTGCTCCATCCATAGACCAGATCATGAAAGGGCTCCACACCTTCCTTCAAACGGAAGCGGACCACGTAGTCAGAGCGCTGCGACAACTTCTCAGCCACTCGCTCTGAGCTCAAGTGTCGGCACCTGTTGTCATACCTTTTGGGACAGCAGAGCAATGGTCTTGGTTCAGTACCACTGGCAAAAGGTCAGCTTTTTCTATTCTAGTCTGGATCCTGAGTTCTAATCTCAGCTCTGGCAACAATTCACTCAGGGCTGGGTCAAGTCTCACCTCTATGCCTCAGCCCCTCGTTCTGTAAGGTGGGGATAATGTTTATCTACTTACACGCCTCACTGGGAGGGTGGGGGATTGAGAAGTTTGATCAGTTAATGTGTGTAATGCTCTTTAGAGACAGTAGGTGATATATAAATGTTAAACATGGTCATTTAGGCTAGAGACTGGGACGTTCCCTTCAACAACAAGATACATTTGGAGCTAAAGCCAAAGTGACAAGTAAGAGCTCTGATTATTCTGAGCTGTTAATGCCTTCAGTGCCCCCGCAGCTGGGCAGCTGGTGTCTTGGATCCCAATGCCAGAGACTTCTTCACTGGTTCTGCATGCACACACTCCACAGGAAGCCCCCCTACCGTGGTGTCTGACGATTCCGTAGCGCATCCTTCTTCAGCAGTTCCAGGCGCTGAGGGGTGCAAAAGCAGCGGTAGGCAGCACCATTCTCCAGAAGAAACTTGCTGGCTTTCTTATACAGCTCAAGTCTGAGAGACTGCTGGTAGGGTCCGACCGGGCCTCCTTTGCGAGGGCTTTCATCAGGTGGGATACCTGGAATGCCAGATTTATGGGATTTAACAAACTCTCAGTCCAAGGTAAAGTCTGATGATAGAGCATTCAACAGGGATCAGAAGGCAGGAGTTTGTAGTGTGTCCACAGAGCACACTGCTCACTCGCAGCCTGGGACTCTACCTGGTGAACTCTAGAGGAATCTTCCAGAGCCATCAATAGTGTTAGCGTTTATAGCAGGGGTGGCCAAACTGTGGCTTGCAAGCCACATGCAGCTCTTTTACAGTTAAAATGCGGATCGCGGAGTCCCACCCCTTTCTCCACCTACCGGACTTGGGGTGGATGAGAGAGCTTGGGACCTCTGTCTTGCAGGAAGGTGGTGGAGTAGGGGCTTCTGCCCAGTGGGGAAGGGGGTCTCGGGAATTCAGTCCTGCGAAGCATGCCTTCTGGGGCTCAGGACTTCAGCAGGAGCGGGACTGAAGCCCTGAGCCCTGGCCGGTGCCTCCCGCAGGGCAGAAGCCCTGAGCCCCGGCAGACCCACCCTGGCTCTTGAACTTCTGAAGATTGTCAGACTCGGCTCAGAAGGTCAGTAAGTTTGGCCACCCGTGGTTTATAGTCTCTTTCAGGTTTCCAGCCTCTGGTAGGTCAGACCATGATAAACTGGCAAATACTTGAGCAGGTCCAATACATTTCAAGTAGCCCAGTGTGAAGTATGTAAGTGTGGCTGCCCGCACTCACCTTCCTCTGGTAAGTTACACTATCTTCACAGAAATGCAGCTGAGAGTTTAGGACCCATTATTTTCTCTACTGTAAAGTGATTCAATTACCAGAGTACTCGGAATTCTAAACATGCAAAATAGAATTAACAGTAACACCGTCTTCTCAAACATTCACCATCAATGCATCTTTAACACTCATCCAAGCACAAAAAGAGGCAAAGGATGCAGCCCGGAGACTGGTGTGTACACAGATGAACAACCATCTCTGAATCTTATAAGACATGTCACAGAACCCTTTTTTGCAAATGACATGCACGCACACAATTTATTAACTCATGCTGAGTTCTCTCAGTTCCAACTCCTGGTCTTTTTGCCAACCTCCCACACACCTGTTTGGTAGGGATGCATCTCTTTCCAGATAAACATCCATGGTCCTTCTGCACAGGATAACCAAAGGACACTCACCTAATCATTAGCTAAAGTCTTACTACAATAGGACCCTTCTGGCTCCTAGCCCTTTGTGATAACCACTCAATATATTGAATAGCAAGGAAGAGTGCTGATGGGATTTTGAATTTTAGAGAGGTTCTTTTTAATAGTAAAACTCTTCATGGTGTAGATTGTTTCAGTAGTTAAGAAGTGAAGTGTATAGACTTGGAAGTTACCTGCCCAATCCAGCATATCCTCTATTCCTTCCGCAGCCCCAGCCACAATGCGACTTTGATCCGTATCTTCCAGTCTCAAGATAAAAGTCCCTTGGTTTTTTCTAGCAAAAATGTAATTGTACAAAGCAGTGCGAAGGCCGCCCAAGTGCAGAAAGCCTGGGTTATAAGAGCAAAAGCAGAGTAAGTCAGGTCAAATTAGATACAATCGACAAAAGAAGTTTTTCAACAGGAGCTGTAAACTATTGTTTATGATGGCATTTCACACATTATTACACCTGAACAGCACAGAGAAACACCAAACGGCTATGCAGACCATTAAAGCTCTGTCTACACTAGAAAACTGAAGCACTGATGACTGGTTTTCAGAAATGGCTTCCTTGAGCTGGTGCTGAATACGATTTAAATGACAGTATCCACTGGAGAAAGCCATTCTCAAAACTCTTTCAGATGGCATGATTAGCTTCTGTCTTCCTCTCCAAAACACTGAAGAGTTTTGTGTGGTCTGCACTCTCACTTACACAGGTTTCAGTACTGGTTAGGGGATCTAATATTGAAAATTAGCAGCAGCTGTTCAATGTCCTACTAGACAAGTCTTTAAAGAGTAAATATGCAACCTGAGGGTCAACAGCAATGGCCTAGTAAAGGCAGGATGGACTGTGTGATCACAAGAGCCTGCACAGATTGCCAACTCGCCCCAAGCATTTGCCAGTTTGTAATGATCCTACCCTCTCGGAGCTGAGGCCATTAATCAGTGCTTCTCATTGCAGCAGAGGAAATTGCCCTTTATCTTATTTATCTGGGAGACCTGTATGGCTGGAGCAGAACACTGCAAGATCTGCTCCTGACTTGGCATACAACATACCCATATGCAGTTTAACTGATCACTAATGCAACTAATTTCAAAGTGTGACAAGACAGATCTATTAAGGGACAATGTCACAGTTTGGTGTAAAACGTACTTTTTTAAAAGAGGTATTTAAAATCTTTTGGGAGCCTTCACAGATGAAAGGATGTAAATGTCAGGTATCACCTATAACAGAAGTGTTTTTATGAATGTTCAGTTTCAGTTGAGAGGGTTTCCCCTGCAACCCACATTAAACAGACCCTTCTAGCAAGCTACAAAAGAGAACCTGAAAACAAAAAGGACTAAAAACAGACCAGTATATTTTCACTGGGAGAGAGTGCTAATTCTGAGCATACAGAACTAGCCATTTTAGGTTCCATTATTACAAACCACTCCGCATTGACACACTGAAGTCCATGGGGCTCTGTACAGGCTGAGGGGCCCAAATTTGTCAGATTGTGTCCATTATTTTTAAGGCACCTATTCCTGTGACACGGAAGTGCCAGCTGGTAGATGGAGTTCCATTCTCAGATCCGTCACAGGCACAGGCCTTGTTTAGATACAAAACTTGTATCAGTTTAATTTTTTAAAACATATCTATTTACTTAAACCACTGCAAACCTCTGTGTGGATACTCTTAAATCAATTTTCTGTTGCTTATATGTATTATAACTTAAATTGAGAAGGAATCAGCTTAAAACTATATTGACACAACCCAGGTGTAAACAGATTTAAAAGAGCCCATAGAGCCATTTGCATGAGTTTATCCAAATCGATTTAAGACATTTATTCTAGCTCAACTGACGCAACTTTAGTATGTATACAGAGCCTTTGCGTGTGACCCTGAGCCTTTAAACTCAGAAGAGTGATATAATACACATCGCTCTCACAGGGACATTGTGACATGCTTTGAAAACTTTTAAATGAAAGTTTCTCCAAAAGTGCAAATTATGAAAAAAATACAAAAACCGGGTGGGGAAGGGTTATTAAACAGCCACTTTTTTTTTTTTTTTTTATTATTTCTGGCCCTGTACTAGATGAGTGATTTTTATATTTTAAGTTGACGTTTAGATTCTAAAGGAGTTTCACCATTCTATTTACATCCCCACTCCTGAATCACAACAAATTAGGCTCATTTTTAACTCACACCAAGTTTATCCTCTCGGATATTAGCTACATTTCGGTAGGTTTTTTTGGTTTAGTTTTCAGGCACTTTTTTAAAGTCTCCATGGGCGTTTCAAGGACACATTTACAATTCTCATGCAAATTACCCCCCCCCCCACACGCACACCCCTCCGGTGTCCCTTCCAGTAGGGCAGAACCACCCCCCCCCGGCCAGTAGCGTGCCATCCCAGTATGGTTTCAGAGGAGCAGCCGTGTTAGTCTGTATCCGCAAAAAGAACAGGGGGACTTGGGGCACCTTCGAGACGAACCAGTTTATTTGAGCGTGAGCTTTCGTGGGCTACAGCAGATGCGTCCGATGCAGTGAGCTGTCGCTCAGGAAAGCCTACGCTCGGATAACCTGGCCCGTCTCTAAGGGGCCACAAGTCCCCCTGTTCTTTGCCCCAGCGTGGGTAACTTCAGGTGCGGCGAGGACAGGAACTCGAACCCCAGCTGCTACCGCGGCCCTGTGCTGCTGGGACTGGGGACCCTTTACCTGTGGGGCTGGGCGCGAACCGCACCCTCACCCCGGCTCCGCAGGGCACGCCCCCCGCCCGAGACGACACCCCGGCGCCCCGCCAGCGAGGCGCCCCGCGCAGAAGGGGCCCAGCCCCCCGCAGCGCAGGCGCCATCGAAGCGCCCGTTCCGGCACGGAGCTCCCCGCGCACGTGGGTGCGCCCAACTGCTTCCGGCTTTGCACAGCCAGCCAATCAACTTCGCCCCACACCACAGGGCGGGGCGTCCCTTAAAGGAGCCACGTCCCCTTTATCTTACGCCTCCGGTCCGGGCACCGTTGCCGGGCGCTTCGCTGTGTCTAAACGGGGGGGGGGGGGGGGGGGCGCGAGCTATAAGTCACTCCGCATTGGCCAAGCCTATCCCCACACCCCGAACAACAACAACTCCTCCTGGGTCCTCTCCGGGGCGGCCGGGGGTGGCACCTTCCCCGCAGCGCCAGCCACACCCGGGGGGTTCCCGGCAGGGGGTCCCCGCGCCACGGGCAGCTCCGCGCGGGGCCGGCGACCGGCGGGGCCCCGGGGCGGCGAGCTGGGATTGGCGCGGGGCCTGTCAGGCGCCCGGCTCGTCTCGGGGCGCCGCACCAGGCCGAGGGGAGCGGGCCCAGCCGGGCGAGGGGACGTGGCGGGACCGGGCTGGGGGCAGCGAGCGCCGCGGGAGGGCTCCAGCCTCGCCTCCTCTGGTGGGGGAGGCGGGCTACGGGGGCCAGTAGGGGCCAATCCGGGGCTGGCGGGGGCGGGGTACGGGGCGCGGTGGGGGCCAATCCCGGCGCGCGGCGTTTCCCAGCACCCCCCGCGGGCGGATTGTACACAATCATCATGGCCGCGGCCTCTGCCTCCCCTGACGGTGAGAGCGGGTGGCCGCCGGGGCAGGGACCGTGCGGGGACGGGGCCTGGCGCCGGGGTCGGAGGGCTGCCCCGGAGCTGCCCTGGGAGGACAGGGCCCCGGGCGGCAGGGCGCGGCCCGGGCAGCCGGGACCCGGGACCCGGGCTCGGGGCGAGCCCTAGCAGCTGCCCCGCGCCGTGGGGGGGGTGCCCGAGTCTCGCGGCAGCCGGCGGGTGGCGTGTCCCTCCCCCGGCAGCCGGGGCCCGGCTGCGGAGCGAAGCGGCTGGCCTGGTGCCGGGGCCTCCCGCCCGGAGGAGCACGGGGACGGGGGCGAGCGGAGCCGCCGGCGGGGGACCTCCGCAGCGTTAATCGCCCGACCTGCCTCTCCCGGGGCTTTCCGGGTCTGTTTGTTTCCTCAGACGCTGATGAGCCCGGCATGGACACAGAAGCTCAGAACCTGCAGCTTAGCTGTGGAGATGCTGGGGAAAGCCATGCCTCTGCTGCTGGAAAAGCCCTGGAAATGGACCCGCTGCAAGAGGATTCAGCCATTTCACAGGCCTCAGTCAGCAACGGCGGCGATTCCGAGACTGGGAAGGATCTAGTAGAATTAAAAATCATTTGGAACAAAAATAAATACGATGTGAAGTTCTTGCTTGACAGCACAGGGGCTGATCTGAAAGAGAAAATCCACTCACTCACAGGTAAAATGTTGAGCATGCAGAGGTAACTACTTGCCATATAAGCTTGTTTCTCTTCTGACCAAAAATATACTCATGGGGGTTTAAAATGCTCTTTAATTCTTGCCTGGTAGGCCTTCCACCCACTATGCAGAAAGTCATGTTTAAGGGACTTCTACCAGAGGAGAAAACGTTACGGGAAATCAAAGTAACAAATGGTGCAAAAATAATGGTGGTTGGTTCCACTATCAATGATGTGCTAGCAGTAAATACTCCCAAAGAGGCTGGTCAACAAGAGGTGAAAGCTGAAGAAAATAAAAAAGAGCCGCTTTGTAGACAAAAGGTAAGTGATGTCTCAATAACTGTTGGCATAGGACAAGGAAAGCGGGGCTAGTACAGTTCTTGTGTAACGTTGTGTTCTAACCCTTGGGTTCCATTCCACTATGAAGTAGACTATTTCTTACTTACAATCAGTATTACAAGAAGGGACCACCATAGATGAGTTCTAACCGGAAATATTGGTGCCTAGTCCAGTGGAAGCCATGGATTCGCAAGTTCAGTGCTGCACTGCTGGCTGATGGAGCTCAGCATCTCAGTAAGACAAATGTTAGCAGCAAGGATTCACGAGAGACAGGCTTCATATTCCATTTTTAGTCTCCTCTTTTAGGTCAGGTGAGCAAAAATTGGTGGCTGTTCAGTCACCAGTGTGAAACAACTTAATGATCTTAGTCCCATTTCTAGCAGTCTAGTTTCTATGTCTCCAAAACCATCTTCATAGTTGGTACCTAGTGGTCTCTTTTTTGGCAGCTTCATCAGCACAGAGAACACTGAACTCTCTCACATCTAAAAGTGTTCCCCCCCCCCCCCCCAAGAAAGTTCAGCTACAGTGTGAGAAAGCATGCTCTCATGGCTGTGCTGCATCTGTGGTAGGGCTAAATAAAGGGCTTTTAATTCTAGTTGTTTTCAGCCGCATATCTTTCATCAGCAACAAATTCCATTAAAAGTTAAGATCCCCTGTTGGTCTGCAATTCTTTTATGAAATATCCTTTTGTCTTTTTATAATCTATCATAGTTCGCATTTACTGTAAATTTCATCATTGTTCAAAGGTACTCAGCAAACTTGTCAGTTGCAAGCATGTTTTTCCTTATTAGTAGTGCTCTAATCTATTCTGGTTTTGTTGCTGTGTTACTTTATTAAATCTAGGGATTGTATTTCTGACAATCATTGAATATAACACCTGATTATTACAATTGTCTTACTAAGGGATAACTCCTCTGTGATATTAAACTGATCCCTGGCTTTTGCACACAATAGAAGACGTTTTCCTTTTTTGCATCTTCTTTGGGTTTTGATTCTCACAGTATTCTTTAGACAGTCATAAAAAAAATCCCTTTGGTTAACTTTTAAAACTAACCAGTTTCTGTATGATAAATGACTTTTACCATATTTAAAAAAAATGTTACATAGACCTATTGCACGGTATTTCAGGAAGTGGTCAGGAGTAAATTAAAAGCTTTGTGTCACGTTTCAGTAGTCTAACTTCTGGTTTTTGTTATAGCAACACAGAAAAGTATTGGATAAAGGAAAACCTGAAGACGTGATGCCTTCTGTTAAGGGTGTTCAGGTAAGTTAAATAACCACTTGGACCACTGTCCTGATCAGGAAATACACTACCAGCCCATTGTTCATGCTCCCTGAGACTTTTTCCAGATTTGTTTCCTCCTGCTATCTTAGTAGAATAACATAGATATCCCTTGTACTCTACAGCTTTTTCTTGTGCATTTTAAGTCTTGCATTTTCACTCTTCGTATTGTATATTTTTAGGAACGCCTGCCAACAGTGCCCTTATCCGGCATGTACAACAAAACAGGGGGGAAAGTGAGGCTGACTTTTAAACTGGAGCAAGATCAGCTGTGGATAGGCACTAAAGGTAAGTGACTAAGACTATTACACAGCTAGTCAATACCTGGAGTATGTACAGACTAGACTTGTAGTCCCTTCTGACCTTAAAGTCTATCATGATTATCTAGTCTGACCTCCTGCACATTGCTGGTCACAGAACCTCGCCCGTCCACTGCTGTAATAGACCCATTACTCCGGCTGAGTTACGAAAGTCCTCATATCATGATTTAAAGACTTCAAGTTATGGAGAAGCCACCATTTACACTTGTTCAAATCTGCAAGTGATCCGTCCCCCATGCTGCAGAGGAAGGAGAAAAAACCCCAGGGTCTCTGCCAATTTGACCTGGGGGAAAATTCCTTCCTGACCCCAAATATGGCGATTAGTTAGTCCCTGAGCATGTGCGCAAGGCCCACCAGCCAGACACCTGGGAAAGAATTCTCTGTTGTAACTCGGAGCCTTCCTCATCTAGCATCACATCTCCATCTGTTGGAGATATTTGCTGCTAGCAATCACAGATCAGGTACATGGCATTGTTGGCAGTCCCATCATAAAGATCAGTTTCAGTCCAGAATAAACTTTATTAAAGGAATAGCTCCAGCTCTTTGTATATTAATCATTCAAAATCAAATAGAAAAGGAGTACTTGTGGCACCTTAGAGACTAACCAATTTATTTGAGCATGAGCTTTCGTGAGCTACAGCGCACTTCATCGGATCCGATGAAGTGAGCTGTAGCTCACGAAAGCTCATGCTCAAATAAATTGGTTAGTCTCTAAGGTGCCACAAGTCCTCCTTTTCTTTTTGCGAATACAGACTAACACGGCTGTTACTCTGAAACCTGTCAAAATCAAATGTTCACTCTGTTTCTTTCCCAGATGGGCTTTCTTCAGGCAGCTGAATATTACAAAATATTTTACGTATTTGTACTTGAAAAGCTTGAATTTATTTGTGTTACTATGCCATAAATAAGGTTAAGATTTTGTCATGGTTATTTTTAGTAAAAGTTGCCGGGGGGGCAGCACCCACGGGGGCTCGGAGCTCCAGGGCCACCCGCAGCAGCTTGGCAGTCCAGGGCTGGCACCTGGGAGATCCACAACCTCTGTGACATAATCTTATTCTTAGCCATAACTCTCAATTGTGGATTATAATACTTAGCATTCATAACATTTCTTATTTTCAGAGCACTGCATAAGCAATTTAATCCCCACAGCACAGGGAGGCTAAGTGACTTGTCTAAAGCCACAGAGGGTCTCTCTTAGAGCTGGAATACTGCTAGGAACACTGGCACTGCTTTCATTATCTGTTCTAGGAACTGAAATGAGTTGGGTGACTTGTTTCAGGGCTGTGCAATTGCAATCTAGTTTAGAGATGACAGCATGTGCAGCTGCAGGGAATTCAATTTACAATCTTGAAGACAGGCTAGCAGGAGCTGAAAGTGCTGTGGAGATAGCACAGTGTGCGGAGGACATCACTCTCAAATAATCCCTTGCTTCCAGATAACTAAAGGAACCCATGCCTTGCTCTTTGGCCAGAACGGGATGATGCTGCAAAAATGGGGAGAGGAATGGGAGGGACTTGTTGTCTGAGTAATAGAGCTTAACTGTACTGTTATGTTAGCTTGGATAACAATTTCCTGTTGCAAAATAATAATAATAGACACTTATATTGAGCTTTGCAAACATTAACTCCCATACAGCATAGGTCTTCTTCCAAAGCCCAGCAGAAATCACTGGCTGGGTTCTGTGGGCCTGTGATGTCCAGGAGGTCAGACTAGATTACCATAATGGTCCCTTATGGACTTAAAATCTATGAATTTTTGGCGCCAATCCTGTGGCAACACCCAATACGGCGACTTCATTTGTGTTGGGGTAAATGACTGATGGAGAACTAGTCCTTTTACAGCATGGTGTTGAGTGTTGGTGCAGTCAAGTCAGAGTTGCTCTCCATTTCATTATTGATAGGTGTGTTCTATTGGCTAATTAGTGTTTGAATAATTGCTTACCTTTCCCTCTGCTACAGATTTTGAGGATTAATATTTCTAAAGCACCTTTTGATCCTAGGGCAAGCAACTTCCCCTGGCTGTGCCTCACTTTCCTTATCTGTAAAGTAACGCTGACCTGTCCATTTCAGAGATGTTTTGAGAAGTAATCAGTTAATGTTTGGAGGATGCAGAATAAGTGCCAAGTAATTTGCTCAGTAAATGATCATCCTTCCATCAATTTGATTGGAATTGATCTGTGACAGCTATAGGGTCAGGGTAATTATTGCATTAAAATGGAGAATATTGGTTTACATTTTTACATTTTTGTCTTCTCTATGGTGTAACAACAAAGTGCCTCTGTGCAGCTGCATTTCCTTATGTGTCTTTTCCGAGCAGTTGCTGCTTTCTGCATTGCGCTTCAAAGGGTGCTCCTCATTTAAGGTGTGCATTGCTTGGCTTATCTTCTATAATTAGAGCTTGTTTTTGTCTGTCTCTTGTTCTCAAGAAGATGAACTTAGAGTGTCAGACTGACGTGGGTGATGGAAGTAGGAGTTAAAAGGAAAGATTTTAGTTAAAAGTCTAAAGGAAGAAGTGACAACATAAGTCATAGATAAGAAATGAAAGACATCCATCGTGAGTCCTATGCGTTAGTAATTCCTCTTGGTCACAGCTGACTACCAAATCCATTATTTTGTAATGTTGTTATAGTCATTTTTTCAATATCTCTTGTATTTTCTCTCCCTTCTATACTCTTATTAATATTTGCCTTCCTATTTTTTTAATACCTTTATAATAACCACTAAATGCAGTCTTGTGCTGGAGACAGGACTAGATCTTGATAGAGAGTTGTACACTTTTTTCATAGCTCAATTCTGCAGAAATTGGAAGGATGAAAAGAGTTAATTGTTTTACACACTTAAACCCTGATCCCACATACATATATGTAAGTGCTTCACTTTACAGTTGTGAGTCCTATCAATTTTAATGGGACTGATCACAGTAGTAAAGCTAAGCACATGCATAAGTGTTTGCAGGATCAGGATCCTATATTGGTTGGTGAAGAAGATTAGGTTTTCTGGTATTTAGAGGGGCTACCTCGCACAGTGAGTCATCAGAGTTTAGGTAGCAGGGACTGGGATTACTTGGAATTGTTTGCATGCTGCTATCCCCTGTCCCTCCCCCAGCAGGAGTGTGAGAGATGGTGTTTGAAGTCAATATGAAGCACTGTAGCAAAGCACTGCTGACATATCCAATGTTATTTTTATCCATTTCAATGTAGAGAGAACAGAAAAAATACCCATGGGGTCCATTAAAAATGTGGTGAGTGAACCTATTGAAGGACATGAGGATTATCACATGATGGTAAGTAATAATGGACTAATAACTTGACGCTAATACATTGAACAAGAAGTTTAAGTTAGAATAAGGCCAAGGCTGACAGCCTTGTTTTAAATGCTTCTAAAAGGTTGACCCTTCGGTATTGTCTGCTATTACAGAGTAAATATTCTGAGCAATATGAGCTGAATGGTTGCCATGACTTTGGGATACTGAACTGTTTCTACCCAAGCTTTAAAGCCATTTAAAATCCTATGGCTTGAAATGACGGCACAGCCACTGTCAGATGTTTAAATTTGGAGTATTTCCTAAAATGGTGTATCATTTTACTTAGGGACAGACTTTCAGAAGAGCTCAACTTTTCGGGTGCAGATTGGGTGCTGAACTCTTCTGAAAACCTGGCCATAATCCTATCTGATTTTATGCATATTTAACATTTGTCTTTTCAGTTTCTTCCTTTGTAACACTTATGTCCCTAACATTGGGGCCAATATGAATTCCACATCTTCAGCATTACTTTCCACTAAAGAACTCTGCCAGAACAATCTTTAGCTCAGTAAAAACTTAACTGACAGTTACAGTAGGAGAAAGTTAGTCGTCCTAGAGTGAACTTCCATCTGATCATTTTCTCAAAATAAACACTTTGTGGTGGTGATCCTTTGTCAGAAAAGAGGTTAGCTCTTGGTAGGTTACTGTTGGTGTTACTTCCCCATATCTGGTTCTGCATTAATTCCTATTCCATTCATCTTCTCTACCTGCCTCAGTGGAGGTAAAGAATTTTCCCACCCTCCATTTTAATGTATTGAATCTCTGAAAGGTTGGTATTGTGTTTAGGAAAGTGATACATATCAGGCAAGGGTAATGTTGATTCTGCTATGGGACTTTTTAAAGTCCAAGAGTTGCTTTTTTTTCCAGTCAGGCCTGTCTTTTAAAGAATATCACTGTAACTAAACTTCGTAATGTTGAGATAAGTTTCTTAGACAGAAATTCCACTTCTTTCTTTGTGGGAGGAAAGGGGGAAATGCCTTGAGAAAAAATTATCTGCAAGAGGAAGCTGTTCCATGCCTTTTCCAAACGTTCCATTTGTAATCACTCAGATGGAAGAGCAGCCTCTTCAGATTAGGGCATAAACTATTGCTCAAACCACAAGGATAGAGACTGTTGCCACTTCGTAGTTCTCCCTCCTGTTTACATCAGTCAAAATAAATAGACAATGGTGTTTACCATTTAAATACAGAATACTTGCTGAAACTTCAACTGCTACAATACAGCCATCTGCCTCAGCCCTTGGTTGGCGTCTCAGCCCTGTGCACTGAATTAACTGGTTTAGATTTTTTTCTAGGCGTTGTGCTGCAGATTCTGCTCTGAGTATCAATTGACCATCCAGATTGTCTGACACCACCTGTTCTGTTTGTTTCCAATCTGTAAATGCTACCTGTTGTCCTTTTAATTTTGCAGGCATTTCAACTGGGCCCTACAGAAGCATCTTACTACTGGGTCTACTGGGTACCTACTCAATATGTTGATGCAATCAAAGACACAGTACTGGGCAAATGGCAGTATTTTTGAAAGCACACTCACCTCTGGCACAGGAGGCTGACACAAAACAAAGGACACTGCTGGGAGAGGCCTCTGACATCCCTGGATGTGACAGTCCTGGAACTTTATTAATAAAATATGATATAACGAGGCATTGACGGAAGCCAGAGGTGATGTTCTTTCACCATTAGTTTACTTTTAACTTAAAAATTTCAGCATCCCTTTTTCTGCAGTCAGCTTCAATCATATTTAAAGTAAATACAATGGAAATCAATAAATCTTAATTCATAAACCATTGTGTGTAATACACTTAAATCTTCTGAGAGTAGATCTTCCAATTTAGTTTTCAGAAGAAAATATTACAATGTACTGAGGATTTTTTACTTGATTTGAACAAAAGACAAATATTTTCATAATTCTTCAGTTACAAACAGACTTAATTTAGTTATTTGGTTGTGACTGAGAGTTTGAAAACAGTTTTTTAAAAATTTTTGAACAGTATGCAAAATTGGGGTTTAGTAAGCCATATTACGCTGGCCCTTTTATTTCAGGTTTGACTTCTTTTAGTAGCAACATTTTAGCTTTTTTTTTTTTTTTTTTTGTTTAAACCCAAAGATGCCCAGTTTCTCTGTTTTTTGTACCAGCAGCTCTGGGATGATGCTTGCAATGTTGCATATTGGGAGCAGGAAGATACCACTGTAGACTTTCTGTAGCCAAGATGGCTTGGTGCTGCTTATATCCCATTTCATGCAATTTCAGTCATTCTTTGTTGCTTGCATAGCTCTGCCCCTTTGTCTCTTTCAGGGGAATTCTGTTTTTATCAGCATCTTCTTTACCTTTTATGTTGGGGTCCAAAATCATATTGCAGCGAAGTCCTAACGCTGACCTAGTTGGCTGAGTTAGTATTGATTTTTGCACTCTGCAAAGGACTCCTGGAGTCAGTGCACTGCAATTGTAACAAAGATGATGCTAAAGGAAGTGAACCAAAGAGACCTTCCTATTAATTGTTGGGATAAGCTGGCCAAGATGCCACTTTATTTGGATACTGCATAGATAGGGTAGAATAGTCAGTCCTATGTGATCTGGGTTTGAAAAGTCCTAGTAATAAGGTCAGTGAGTCTTACAAAGTTTTGTACATGCACCCAACCACTGACCTTTATCTTTAAAGGGTAAAGATGGTAAGGCTACATTTCAGCTTTTCTTTCCTCAAGTTTCCAACAAATTATTCTAGTTCTTTACCCTAGTTCTTTCTGATGTTCCTCATCTGTGGCTCATGACATTTTGCCTGTCCATTTAGCAGTTAAGTTAAAGTGCCATTTATCTCAGGTTTTCTGAGTGGACCCTTTCAGTCCCGGAAAAGTTCACACCCTTAAAGGATTGTATTGCACAGCCAGGCTGAATCAGTCCTGCTATCGGTTTAACCTGCATATAACAGATCACTGTTCTGATTTTTATCTCCTGTGTTTTTTTTTAAAAAACACTGTACACTTCTTAGTATTGTTTGATACGTGTAGCTCAAAATTTTGTGAAATTGGTAGGGAAACATCCCTCTTTAGCAAAGGCTAAATTTAACATATTCCTTGTCTATATTTTATTTTATTTGAAATAACCATGTTGAAACTCAGCAGATACAAATTCCTGAATAAGTATTTTTATAAAGATAGATGGGGAGGAGGTCAGTTATGGTGTGGGCTTTTTTTTTTTTTTCCCCAAATATGGTGGTTGCAAGTCAATTTGGATTAAGGTTCTCTATCTGCCTGTAGACTATTGGTGGCAAAATAATTTTGGTTCTGGTTTGTCTTTGAACATCCCTGTAATATAAATCGGTGTTAAAGGTGTTCTTCTCCCCTTGTTTATAAATTGTTCACATACTTGTTACATTTGTAGCTTTAGATACTTCCTTTTCATATGAAAACCGGTACTATTGTGTCTTGCCATATAATATATACATTGTAACAGGGATAGTTTTGAAGTAGTACAGTGTCAGTTTCCTAGGACAACCTCTGAAAGCTCTTAGCAAGTGCATTCATTCTGGTAATAGAGTTGCTGTCAGTTCCATTACCTTTGAGCGATATGTAAAACTTAAATGCAGATATCATGCTTTTTATTTTCTAATGTCCAATTTTAGTATTAAGACTAAAACTGCAGTATATGAAGGAAAGTGTATGTACTGTACCTACACCAGACACTACCGCACTCTACGTCAGTGCATAGCGAGAGGCAGTGACGCACGAAGCATTTTCTGTTCCTCATACTCATTCACCTACACCTTCACCCAACCTTGCTGATTCAGCGACTATCAGCTTCCACTCATTGCCTCACTTACCCCTGAACTTGTCCGTAAATCCACTTGTGTTCCCTCTCCTGTGCTTTCATTGGCTTCTCATTTGAAAGGCCCCACTGCATTCTGTTTTGCAACCCCTTCTAAACTCTCCAGTGAATTCAGGGTTCACACTCAATAATGTGGCTGAGCACACTCTACCACCAGTGCTTGTAGTTCTGTGGTAGTGGTGTACATGTGACCTCACCACTTCCAAGAGAGCAAGGGCACCTAGGACACGGAATCCAGTGTCACCTTTAATGTTCCTGTTTGCTCCTTCCCTGAGGATTTTCTTGATTCTACATCCTGTGCCTGGTAAAATAGATCACTGGTATTTAAAAGGACACTGTCAGTCAAAAAATTCTAGATCTTTACTTGTGTTACAAACATCTTATATTATTACAAATGAAGAAAAATATTAAATTCAAATGTACTTGTCCCTGTTTACGTACCTTGTTTCCTTTTTACCTTCATTTGATTTAGAACATGAAATCCGTTTAATTTTTGTTCACCCAATTTCACTTTCAGATTCTAAGGGCAGTTGTCTGGGTTACAACACAGCAAGGGGAGATGTGTCTAACCCGTTTTCATTGTTGGCTTTGGGGTTTTTGGTTATGTTTATTGGTTTAGGGTTTCATGAAAGTTTATTCTTAAATTCAACCTGAACTATTTAATTTTAAAGTTGACAGTGCCCCTTTAAGTTATCTCAGCTCTATTTGGAGTGACATGAAGCTTTGTGTCTTCTGGTATTACCTAAAAAAGTAACTTAGGCTATGTCTACACTGGCGCTTTTGTATGTAAAACTTTTGTCGGTCAGGAGCCTGAAAAAACACGCCCCTGGCGGACATAAGTTACATCGACAGACGTGCTCGTGTGCACAGCGCTATTTCAGCGGGAGACGCTCTCCTGCTGGCATAGCTACAGCTGCTCGTTGGGGGTGGTTTAATTATGCCGACAGGAGAGTTCTCTCTGGTTGGCATAAAGCAGCTACACGGGAGTCCTTACAGCGGTGCAGGTACATCAGTGCCGCTCTAAGTTCTTCAGTGTAGAAATAGCCTTAATTCACTTTGTTCATAAAAAGCTAGGAATACACGGTAACTTCAGCATATGTTCTAGAGTCTGCTGAGTCCGAGTGCCATTTGCTACTCTGTGTCATGACACTGAATTCTCCTTATGTAACCATGGGAAATTCCTTGTTGGATCCAGGGTATCCATTGGTCCTAAGAGCCCAAGGAGCACATGGGCAGTGATGGAGTAAAGAGTACATTGGTATCTCCTTAAGTAATAGAATCATTTATTACAAAATAAGTGTTAGAAGTAAAGTACTAATAAAATAAATATTTCTAAATTGGCTGAATAAGATTAAAGATCATTCATATAATCCTTCCATGGGGAGTTCTTAATTATGCTTATAAACAATACAGAAGTTGAGTACCTTCAGTTATTTTCACATTAAACCCTTTAATGGGGGGTTTTGTTCCCTATTCTAAAAGAATGTAATTCCCAATTAAATGGGATGTAGCACCCCATAATTAAGTAGTAGTGAAGGTGCTTTGCCCCACTTCTATGGTTACTGGCAAGCAAAGAAAGTATTTGGAATGCAAGTGAGGATATTTTTGGTGGGAATGAGGAAAGTATTTCCATGCACACAGATCCTAGATGCTTTTCGTATGTTGTCTGGCCAAAGTATCCATTTTAGCTATTCTAGGCGTCAGTTCTTCTTCTCTGAAGTACAGTAGTACCAACCCATGTAAGTGAGGAGCCTCACTGAAGTCGAACATCTCACAGTGCTGGAGCCGGTGCTACTGCTACCGATGTAGTAGCAAGCCTTTCGCTGTATTACTTTTGATCTTTGCTTGCCTGGATTTCTCATTTATCTCTGCTTGTTTTGAATGTAGTATTCACTCCATAACACTCTGCATCCCAAGCGTAAACACCTTCCTGATCATATTTGCAAATCAGTACAATAAATGTTTTTAAATTTTTGCTGGGCACAAACATCAACTGCACCAACTCTTCTGCTCAGTCATTTTTGTATGAAGAATTTTTAATACCTGTAAGTTTCCCATAGTTCAACCTTAAAATAAATCATGCGGTTTTCTTAGCACCAGTAAGTACATCTCAAGGATAATGTATTCCTAGCTTGGATAAGGATGCTCTTGGGGTGGTTAGTTGGGCAAAGTGACAAGAGAAAAAGAAAAAGTGGTTCAGGGGAAGAATTAGTTAAGAAACCGGTAACATGCAATTCTCTAACTTGCCGCACGTGCACACAGCCTGATAAATTATATAGATGTTTCCACACATTGTATCCACCATTTCATACGATAAGGGCCAAAGATAAACAGTTCATTTGCAATGCCATTTATATCAAAGGTGCCATATTTTGGTGGGGTTTTCTTCCTTTTTCTCTTTTACCAGACTCCAGCTTTCCCTCAGAATAATTGCTGATGGAGCTATCAGGGCACTGGCATGTTCTCCTCAGAGCACAGGCTCTGTACTCTGTGATCCCATTGGTTGGTGTGCCAACTCCGTGGTACAAGTTTACTGTTTACTCCTCTCTCTCTCTCTGTCAGTATGCTTTCCCAAGGCACCTGTTTCATTTGGAGATTCATACTCTAGACTTTCACTGCCTGATAAGAGTTGATTCTTTATTATGTTTATTGTCAGGGTCACTTTTATTATACTTGAGGGAGGGCAGGATCGCTGTAGCAAGTCATATGTAGAACACATGGTCATTTTACCTTCCAGCAAAAGATTTCCTTTGTGTGGCTCAATGAAGTTTACTATGTCTTACCCATATTCTAGGCAATTCATTCTTTGGTTCTATATGTTTAAAAAAAAAAAGACCATGTTTAAGTTTTCACTGCAGAATTATTATAAAATGGAATATGTAAGTACCATATTTATGGTATTTTAAAATCTATTACCTATTTTGGAGGAGGGGGAGATGACAAATATTTAGTCTTAGATTTGCACTGCTGGATTTTTTTAAGCATAACCTTGACTGGTTATCCTATTGTTTTATTCTGTAAAATTAGTCTTATCTATTAAAGTTTGATAATTAAGCATTCTGTGTTTGAGTGATTTACATTCTACACACCCTATTTCCTATAGAAAACAGAATTCAAAAATCATCCCTGTTAGAGAATGACTTCATATGTACTAAGGACAGAAGGGGGCCACAGTTATCATCTAGTCCAACCTCCTGTATAACACAGGCTATAGAACTCCACCTTCCTTGTAGTTTGGGGTGTGGGTGCTTTTTCTTTTTCCCCCTCTCTCGCTTACTGCGCTCTCCTTTTAAGTGTTTTCCCTGTTCAGGTTTTTGTGCTTGCATTCTGTTTTTCATTTTTTCTCTTATCCTATCCTCACCCTTTTAATTTAATTAAAATGAAACAATAAAACTGTATTCTAACCAATCACTGATAAATTCATAACCCGTCCGAGTTGATCAAAGAAGGAGAAATTATCCTGGTACCAAAAATCAAGGTGTAGGTAATTTATAGATGCCAAAGGCATGCCTGTGGTCCACAGCATACTGGTCATTTCACAGTTTCGTTTCTGCTCCAGTGCTCCCATGTTCCTTTATCTAATGCCCAGGAAGTCAGGATTCCAGTGTTACCTGTTGGCATTTCTATAGACTAGAGTGTCTGTGTTGGATGCTGACTTCCAAATGTGGATGAATTAGCTATGTAGTTTGTTCCTTGTATTATTTAAAAAAAAAAAAAAAAAAAGCTGTGAATTATGAGACACGAATATCTACACTGATGCTTAAAAATCAGGTTAGGTTTTGTTTTAAATGCTGGAATCTGCCTGTTGAGTGCGCACATCCTAAAAATGTAAACACATACAAGTATAATCTAAAGTACAGTCAAAAGTCCCACTTTAACTTCCCAATCCATAGGAAGTGAGACCCTGAGGAAAAGTTTGACTTAATAGACAGGACTTGCACAGTCTGGGTTTGTACAGTCTCTAACACTCTGGGGTCCTAGTGTGCCACCTGCTAGTCACATAACTTTTCTACAGTTCAGTTTTCCCCATTTGCAAAATGGAGACGATTATGGCCTCTGAGATCTGTGGTTGAAAAGTGCTGTCTGTGTGCAGTAAGTAAAAACTTTGTTAGATTGCACCTTAACTCAGTGGGTCAGTGCACTCTACCTCCACCCAGCAAATTAAGCGTTCATTTCCAGACTTTCTAATAGCGGCAGGCTTTTTTTTTTTTTTTAAGTATAATTGTTGGGGAAAAAAAGTTTAATTGTTTGGGTGTGAGCTAGACCTCATTAAAATCGCTTTGAACTTGGTTGCTTTTTACCAGATATGTTTATGGATATCCATGCGGGGTTATTTTTAGGAGGCTAAAGTTTATTTAAATAGGGTTGATGCAGGAAGGGATCTCTACTTTCTGAAGATGTTAAAGTCTATAGGAAGGTAGTGTGCTGGAAATTTATACGTGTCTGGACTGTAGGGCCGTGGAGGTGGATGGACGCATGGTACTCCTGAGGGCATTCTGCACCAAAAAATTTAAAATTCTGTGCACAATATTTTAAATTTCTGCAAATTTTATTTGTCAAATAAATGTGGAGGCTCCAGCATGGCATTGGGGAGCACAGGCCCCTAGGCTGCACAGAGGTGGGAGATCACTGTGCAGCTCCCCCCCCCCCCAGGACACAGACTCAGCAATGAGGCTGCACCCAATCCTGACACAGCGCAAGGACCTGGCCTGCCCCAGAAACACCTTATGACCCTGCCCCTCTGTGTGGGCTGGCAGGCTCTGAGTGTGGAAGGGCTTAATGTGGGGGGGATCCAAGTGTGGGTTGTGTGGGGCAATCTGGGTGTGGGTGGCTCCATGGGGAGATCCCAGATGAGGGGGAATCTGGATGCACAGGGGCTTGTTAGAGGGTTGTGGGTGCAACGATAACGGGACTCTGCTGGGGGTCCAGGTGAAGGTGGTTGGGGCTCAGTGGCAGGGGGGGTTGAGTGTGTGGGGGATCGAGCTTGGCAGGAGGGTCTGTGTGTGGGGAGTTCAGTGGGGGGTTCAGATGCTGGGGGGGTGGGGATTCAGGGGTAGCTGGTTGGGGCTCAGTGGGGTGGGGATCTGGGTTCATGTGGCTCATCAGGGTGGTCCAGGTGCAGTGAGGCACATTGGGGGGGAGGTTCTGAGGGTGGGGGAGTAAGGCTCCGTGGGAGGGTCTGGGTATGAGGGGGTCTGGATGCACGGGGGTTGGGCAGATGGGGGAGCAGCTCCCTTTTCAGGAGTCCTTCCCCCTGCAGCTGAGGAGCAATGGGTGCAGGAAGTGGGGCAGGGGAGTTTGCAGAGCTTCCTGCAGCTGAGAGAGAAACCTGGGGGTATTGTTTCATATTCTCTGTGTGTATATAAAGTCTGCTGCAGTTTCCACGGTACACATCTGATGAAGTGAGCTGTAGCTCACGAAAGCTCATGCTCAAATAAATTGGTTAGTCTCTAAGGTGCCACAAGTCCTCCTTTTCTTTTTGCAAACCTGGGGGTGTGTCTGACCTGGGCCTGGATGCTGTGCAGGGGAAGACAAAGTCCTGTCCTTCCCAGCCCAGCAGGGTAGGAGCCAGCTGCCCTGGGTACTTGAACCACGCTGCTGGGCAGGCGCCCATGCTCGCTCTTGTGGCTTCCCCGTCACCGTCATTTTTCTGCGGGGAAGCAAAGAAGGCTGCGGGGGACAGGCACGCTGCAGGGCGGCGCGGCATTCCCCCAGGAGTCGCCTGGGGGGCCGCCCGTGCCCCCTCCCCCGTCGGCAGGAGCCGGGGCGAAGAGAGCTGAGGGGTCCCTGCCCCCATCTCCCGGCCGGCCCGGGGGCGCTGAGCGCCATTGATCCGAACTGCGAACGCCGGATCCCATGGAAACGGCTTGAAGCCAGGGGCCGCGGCAGCCCCCTCCCCAGCACCCACGGGGCGGCCCCCGCCCGGCCCCGCGGCGGGGAGCTCCTGGGCTGGGCCGGGCCGCTCCTGCCCTGCGGGGCCGGCGGGGGCTGACGTGGTGGCGGGGCAGGAAACCCGCATCCTGGTTCCGCCCGGCCCGCGGTGAATCATTAACCGGCCGGGGCGCGGGGCGCGGGGCCAGCGGCCGGAGCCTCGGGCGAGCAGCCGGGCGGCCCGAGCACCGCGCCCGCGGCTCCGCCACGCGACTCCGGCGGCTGGGGCTGGCGCAGGCCGCTGCCCGCCGGGGCGGCCGCGGGGAGGCGCCGCTCGGCGGCCGGGCCCGGGCCCAGACCCGCCCCGCGGACGGCGCCCGCCGGAGCCCGCGCAGCGCCGGGGCGGGATGCGGGGCGGCCGGCGGCGCTAGCGGCCCCGGGGCATGGGGCGGGCGAGCGGCATGTCCGCCCCTGCCCCCGCCGAGCTCGGGCAGCGCGATGGGCGGCGGGGGAGCGCGGCCGGCCCGGCCCGGGCGGCTCCTGCTGGGCCTCTGGGCACTGGCGGCTCACCTGGCGCAGGTAAAGGCCGGCCCCGTCGGGGCCCCGTCGGCGGGCGCGGGGCGGGCTCTGGGGTCACCCCCCCCCGGCAGGCGAGGGGTCCCTGTCAACGTTGGGGGTCTGGGAGAGCTCTGGGGTCACCCCCAGCAGGAGGGGGCTGTCAATGAGGGGTCAGAGAGGGGGGAAGCTTCCGGGTAAAGGTACCTGTAATCGCTGTGTCTGTTTCAGAGGAGCAGCCGTTAGTCTGTGTTCCCAAAAAGAACAGGAGGACTTGTGGCACCTTAGAGACGAACCGATTTATTTGAGCATGAGCTTTCCTGAGCTACAGCAGATGCATCCGATGAAGTGGGCTGTAGCTCACGAAAGCTCATGCTCAAATAAATTGGTTCGTCTCTAAGGTGCCACAAGTCCTCCTGTTCTTTTTTTCGTTGCATCTGTGAGGAGACTACTGAGCCTGCTAGGGGGCCGAGCCCCTCATTAGGGCCCCATACTGAGGGAGGGTGAAGCTGTGGGTTTCCCCACACTGCACACACATTGTTACCAAGCTTCTTGGTTGATGTTCTTGAGCAGCCTGGTTTGCTGTCTAGTGTTTCACCCCCAGGAGGGAGGGCAGGTGGGCGATGCTGATCCCCAGTGAACGATAGGAGAATCTGCACCAGCCTGGATATTCCACCTTAGAATCCCACCATCTTGGTGGATGGAAGGGGGGCGGGTGGCAAAGTGCCCTGGAGTGCTGTCTGCTGGGGGATAGCCTGTAGTCAAAATGGGATTATTTGCCTTTTGCCAAGCTCAGGTGTTAGATCCAGTCCTGGGTGGGCAGGAACAGCTACTCTGCACTCAGGGGCAGCTCACCCAGCTTCCAGTGGTAAAGCTGACTGGGGGGGCACAATGGCCAGGATACAAGTTGTCCCCAGTTAGTTTTGACAAACACCGTTTGTTCATGACCCTTTACTGCCAGGGGCAGGCTGAAGAGAGCTTGGCCCCTGTGGGTGGAATCTGTAACACTGTCGTCCTTTCTCCACCGAGTCCTGCTCAGCAATGACTCTGGGCCCATGCCCTGGGACAGGATTAGAACCCACAACCTGCTGCCTCTTTCTGTCCGATTGGATTGGGCGACTGGATCAAGGTATTGCCAGCGTACTCAGGCTCGCAGCTTGTCACCACCACTAGTGATATGGCCACGTCCACAGACTCCAGGGCTGCGTGCCATGATGGCTTTTTGAATGGATCATTGATTGGCTGTCTGCCAAGAAGAGGAAACCAGCCTGTGGTACCTGTCGGGCTGATGCCATAGGTCTGTTAGGGTATGTCTACACTGCAGTGAAACACCAGGGGCTGGCCTGGGTCACCTGCCTCGGGCTCATGGAACTTGGGCTGTGGGGCTATAAAATTGCTTGTGTAGATGTGGGGACTCATTCCCTGCAAGATGGGAGGGTCCTGCGAGCCGCAGTCAGCTGACATGGGCCAGTGGCAAGTGTTTTATTGCAGTGTAGATGTACCCTTAGAGCAGGGGTGGCCAACCTGGGCCTGAGAAGGAGCCAGAATTTACCAATTACGTTGCCAAAGAGCCACAGTAATACGTCAGCAGCCTCTCCCCCCCAGCGCCTCCCACCCACCACTGATCAGCACCTCCCCCTCTCCCTTCCCCTCCCCTTCCGCCCCCGCACCTCCCAGTCAGCTCTTTCTTGGCATGCAGGAGGCTCTGGGTGGGAGGGAGAGGAGCAAGGGCATGGCAGGCTCAGGGGAGGGGGTGGGAAGGGGTGGAGTGGGGGCAGAGCCAGGGGTTGAGCAGTGAGCATCCCCTGGCACATTGGAAAGTTGGTGCCTGTAGCCCCAGCCCCGGTCTCCTAGACAAGGAGCCGCATATTAACTTCTGAAGAGCAGCGTGGGGCCCCGGAGCGCCAGGTTGGCCACCCCGGCCTTAGAGTCTGGAGAGACGTGTCCTGGTGCAGCCTTCGCTCCTCCCATTCCCTGAGAAGCTGTGGTTCAGCTGTAGTAGTGGCTGTAAGGTAAAGTCTATTACAAATAGATCTCCAGGGCTTTGGTAGAAACCTCCAATCCTTTTATACCCGAGGGTAAATAGGAGCCTGAATAAAATCTGGTTCAGAAACTGGTGGGCAGTCTAGCCTTTCAGTGCCTGGTATAAGATTGGCCAGAACATCTCCCAGTCATGTATGGCAGCCTGAGAATTGCTGAATGTAAAGAGAGAACCACTCTATTTAACAATGAAATTAAAGGGCTTAGCAGCTACCTGACAGGCGAGTTGGATGATTCTGCAGGTGTATGAGCCTGTCTCTAAGTCTTGTGCAGGAGCTTTGGGCTGTGTGCTGGGGTTGGGCAGCTCCTTAGTTTGGGCATCCTTCACAGAAGAAAAGAGAAGGGCTTTGGAGGAGACATCACAAACTCCAGAGAGCCTAGGGAGGAAAGAAAGGGGCAGAGAATGTGACTGATGCCTGCTCAGGGGCCTTTGTGAAATGAGTTTGGTGACTCAGCCCAGTTTCCATCAGACAGGTGGCTTCACCACAAAAGCCACCATCTCTATTAGCCCTTTTTGTGCTCTCATCTGCAGTCTCAGCGGAGAGCAAGGACTGAACAGGCCATGAAGACTGACCACTGCCCCCTGGCACCCATAGCATAGTGTGTGGGGCGGTGGAGGCCTATTGTTGAGGTGCAGTGAGGGGGAGCTTGCCCTGCTTCTGCCTGCTGGTATGCCTGCTTCTGTCCTGTTGATAAAGTGAGAGCTGCCGAGCCAGCACTAAATATACTTAAGGTTAAACAAGAAGGAATGATAAAAGTGGGAGAGAGAGAGAGAGATGGCTGGCAGGGGAGTGAGCAGGTGAGCATCTCTGCTAGGTGGGTTGGATGAGAGTAATCAATGGGGACAGGAGGGGGAGAACCAGTGGGGTGACCGAATTACTTTTGAGGTGTGCTGGGTGATGATGGCTTTTATTTATGTAGTTACAGCTGGATGAGTTTCAGCAAACAATGGCTGCAGGGAAGAATGTGTGTCTTTGCGTTCCTTCCCCCCCCCCCCAAGTCCCTCTCTGGTTTGGTTCCCTGACTGATAGCCTGCACAGCCGTCCCCACAGAGGACTCGTTCCTGCTCTTCTTCTCTTCACCCTGCCCAGAGTTGGAGTTTCTTTTCAGTCTGGGTTTCTCTGCCCTGTCTGGGCTATACCCTTGCATCTAGTTGTATTTAGCAGACCCTAGGGAGTGAGAGGTGAGAGCTGGGCCACCAAGTGACAGCATCCAGAATCCAAGGCAAATACATGGCCCATTGAGCCCTCTGGGCTGGTGAGCCACTAGGTAAAAGGCTGCCTACTTTATCATCACCAGTGTAAACTCCTGGCAGTGCCCAGGAGCCAAGCAGGGGTCACGTCTAGATCCCAGGCCACTGTCACCCTTTTTCCTCTAATGTGGTGCTGAGTACAGATGTTGTTCCTGCCTTAGTCAATGGAGGCAGAGAGGACTGCCAAATGGCTTATTAACTGAAGCCTGTATGGGAACTGGAAGCTGTGTGGGTCTGGTGCTCTGAGCAGGTGGGCTCATTGGCAGCAATTCAAATCCTAATTCAGATTCCTGAGCAGGTGGTTCCCTTCCCTCCTCAGCCTAGAGTGCCTTCTGCCCCGCCCCACCATGCCCTGGGGCTGTTTGCTCAGCCTTGGTCCTGTTTGCCGATGGGTGTGGCTGGCTTGTGTTGGGAAGGTGCAGTGTGGGCTGGCAGTGGCCCTGCGAGTAATGCACACAGAGCATTGTTTCTGTGGGGGATTTGAAGATACCGTCTCAACATCAGGGTCACTACAATCCATGGCATTAAAGTCCTGAGCCAGCAACACTGGCATTTCTGGCAGGAAAAGCAGCCTAGCCAGTTTGCTTCTGGGAGAGGCTAGTGGCTGGGTCAGCTCGTGTCACCCTTTAGCAAAGCATCCAGGAAATCTGATTTAGGAAACAGCCACTCTGTTCTATAGCTCATCTCCAGCAGGAGGAGGAGCCTGCTGGTGTCGATTGCCCCTTGGCCCCATGTTAAATTATGTTCTGTTCGGAAGGGCAGAAAATAGGGGGCTCTTGGTTCAGACTACTGTGTGTTTTTATTAGTACTATTTGTAGGCTGAGTAAATAGAAAGCATTTTACAAATTCAGCAGGCAGTCTGCAGGAAACGCTTCACCCACTGCGGAAACGCAGCCACCTCTGGGGTAGCTATTGCCAGAGCGCCACAACGCTACACAACGGTTGAGGAAAGGAAATTGAGAGGAATCCCATATCCAAATGCAACGGCATGGGGAATTTTGGAATTGAAATGTAAATATCCAAACTGGAATTTGGCTAAAAAAATCCGGGTCTACATCCTGACTCTTGGGGAAACGAAAAGATTTCCAATAAATTCAGATTAAGGAATTAAGGGAGAGGGCAGTTTGTGTTTGATTCTTGTGCTGTATAAATATGTAAACACACCGAGCTCTATTGATAGGTATTTTCAACAAATCTAAAGAAGTAGTGGACTGAGAGTCAGGACCCCTAGGTTCAGTTCCCAGCTCTGGAATGGGAGGGTAGGCTGGCTGTCAGAGCAGGGGACTGGGAGACAGGAGCTTTGGCTTCTGCTGCTGGCCTCCCTGTTAAATAGTCCATACCTCCAGCCGCACAGTGCCTTGTCACACTGGGATGGGGCTACTGGGGACGTGTAGTCTGCTGCTGGCCTGCCTTCCCTGCACAGGAAGGACTAATGCTACGCCTAGAGTCTGTTCAGACCTTGTCTTCAGGGCACAGTTTATTTGTCAAACGTGACACTCACAAAGTAACACAAACCTATTCCCCTGACCAAAGGAGGCTGCAGGGGGCCCATGCATCTCTCCCCCTGCTGTCGGGCTTGCCATAGGAGCCAACCTGCTTCCTGCAGCTCCGTTTTTAAATGAGCTCTTTCAGCCCTGACCCCTTTCAGCTGGGTCTGATCATCCCCTCTGTTCTTCAAATGGCTCTGTTTCCAAACAGAGCTGGCTGGCCCCAAGCCCCTGGCTGGTAAAGCAGCAGACACCCTATCATAAGGCAGCACAGACTCAGTAGGGAGAACACCCTCTATAGCACCAATTCCTGTATTTAGGGTTTCTTTCCATGTCTCCCTCCCAAGGGGTGATCCATCCTGACGCTGCTTCACTTATGAGACTTGATGGGATTACAGTACAAGGTGGTATCAATTTAGGGGGGAACCCTCCCTCCCCCCATTTCTTGACCCATTGGGCACTTCCTCAGTGACCCAGTGGAGTGGTTAGCTGGTGTACTGGGGGATGCAGTTGGCAGGCCCATTAAATGGATCTGGTTGTCCTGGTCAGGCGCTGTATTATCTTTGCCATGTTTCTGCCCTCAGTGTCTTGCTGGCAGCACAGTGACTGTCCCAGAAACACTGCTGTTTGTGTCCACCCTCGATGGGAACCTTCACGCTGTGAGTAAGAAGACAGGCGACATCAAGTGGACCCTGAAGGATGGTGAGCAATGACTCTGGAGGGTATTTATTTGGGGGTCAGGTCCCCAGGGATTGCCATTGCCTGTGGTCAGGCTCTCCTCCTGCCTGAGAAGGGCTGGAGGCATTGCCTCCCGTTCAGATCCTGCCTGTGCTGCTCTGAGCAGGGGACACTGGAGAATGACACCTTGTGCATGGTCCAGTCCCAGGGGTCTTGCTGTTTTAAGGGGAGTACATGCACCATTGGGCAGCTTCATACAAGCAGCTGTGACTGCTCGGGGCTCCCGGCTGGGTCTGAAATGCAAATAGGTAAATGATCTGAGCTTGTAACCATGTGATTGCAAATCCTGCTGTGAATGCTGCCACGTGGCCCCCTGTGGCAGGGACATTAGAGGAGACAACTGATGTGTTTCTTTCACTCTCTCTTTCAGATCCCATTCTTCAGGTGCCTGTTTATGTGGCAGAGTAAGTGTCCCCTCCCCTCCCCTTCCCTCCCCAGGGTGTCCTTTGCAAGAAAGGTTTCAGAGTAACAGCCGTGTTAGTCTGTATTCGCAAAAAGAAAAGGAGTACTTGTGGCACCTTAGAGACTAACCAATTTATTTGAGCATAAGCATATGCATCTGATGAAGTGAGCTGTAGCTCACGAAAGCTTATGCTCAAATAAATTGGTTAGTCTCTAAGGTGCCACAAGTCCTCCTTTTCTCTTTGCAAGAAAGCTTACCACTTCTCATCCTGCCAGGCCTTTGCAGACACTGAGTGGGGAGCTGCTCCCCAGGGAGGTGCAGAATGAGGAAATGGAGGCTCAGAGAGGTTGAGCACCCTGCCCAATGCCACAGCTTTTTCTTAAAATCTTTCCCCTTTTACTAGCACTGGTGCCACTTGGCCACTGCAAGCTTTATCGCAGACAAGGCCCGGCCGCTGTGTCATCTAACCTTGCTCACAACCACGCTAAACAACATGCTGGCAGCCCCTGAGCCCTGTCTAAACTTGTGCTTCTACCAGTGGGAGCAACAGTCGTAAACTTACTGAGATACCCTAATGCAGCCAAAGCCTGTGTGAGTGCAAAGGCAGGCATTTGCTGGGCAGATTCTCTGCAGGGTCTCCAGAAGCTTGCTATCGAAGCCAGAGCTCACCTCCTCTGGGAGGGGATGTTTATCTGAGGGGCCTGTTGTTAATGGATCACTCACTGGCTCTCTAGTACTGGTCTGGGCTGCTTGTGTCTCCTGAGGAAATTGGTTAGTCTCTAAGGTGCCACAAGTCCTCCTTTTCTTTTTGCGAATACAGACTAACACGGCTGCTACTCTGAAATCTCCCAAGCTGATATTCAGGGCTTCATTCATTCTCAGTTATGATTCCTGTTTGACTTTCCTCCCCAAGGAGCCCTGAACTGCTACAAATACCAGCAATGTAGGACTCTCTTCCCCCACTGCTGAATGTGCAGCCACCTCTAGGGTGGACACGACAGCTGTCTAACAGCGCACAGTAACACACCACACACGTTTAGGATGAGAAATGAGGAAAAATTCTGCATCCATTTGAAACTGCAGGGGGAATTCATGGAGGCAAATGGAATGACTCCAGCTGGGATATGCCAGGACATCAGAATGGGGTAGATGTGGAGTGGCTGTGTAGGAATCGCCATATTGGACAGACCAGTAGTTCAACTGGTTTGGTATCCCATGCCAGGAGATTCACCGGAAGGCATACCCGCCCCCCCCCCCCCCCCCATAGCAAAATCATGGAATAACCTACAGAGGGGGATTCTTCCCCTAACCCCTGTGAGTAGCTGGCTTGTGCCCTGTAGCAGGACATGGCTGGCATTTCATTCTCCTTCCTTTCAGGCCGGCATTTCTCCCGGACCCCAATGATGGCAGCCTGTACATCCTGGGAGGCAAGAACAAAGAAGGCCTGATGGTCAGTACCTGGGGCGGAGGGGTGGCTCAAAGAGTGCTGTCCTCCATCCTTCCTGGCGGTGGTGCATGCAAAGAGGGCATGAGATGGCAGCTCTGCTGGAAGGTGCAAGGGCCTCATGCTCTTCGCGCTAACCCCTGCCACCTTAGGAATGGCCTCTGGGAGAGACAGCAAAGCCATGTGGGTCTCCTCCCTGACTACTCCTGTGGCTGGCCTGTGTGTCTGCATCACCCGAGGAGGACCCCCTTCTTGAGGGACGGGCCATGGTGCATGTGGCTGTCTCCTCTGGCTCTTTGTCACTCACAGGCTGCTTCACTGTCTCTGTTCACTACAGAAACTCCCATTCACCATCCCAGAGCTGGTCCAGTCCTCACCGTGTCGCAGTTCAGATGGTGTCCTCTACACGGGTATGAGCAACCCCCTCCTGTGGGAGAGAGAAGGGGCTTTCTCTGTGCATAAGGCAGCCACTCCCGCTCCCTCCTCCAGACTGCCATGGAGATGACATTGGGACAGCCTGGCACTGCAGGGGTTTAAATTAGTCGGGTGCAGATCTGTGTGCAGGACCCATAGCCAGCTCCCTGTTGGAGCCATGCCAGACTTATGGAAGATCTGAATTTGAGTATGAACGTGCCAATCCTCTGGTACAGAGGAGCTTGATGGAAGGGGGTAGGGGTGATCCTGTGTGGGAGCAAGTCTGGGGGCAGGTGGGAGTGACTGGAGATTGGCCTGAGGGGAAGACGGGTTGGTGTTGCATGGGAGAGGACCTAAGGAACCTGGAGAAGCGGTGGCTTCTGAAAGAGGGGTACCAGGCACATGGGAGATTGAGAGGCATTACTGACTTTCCAGGGAAGAAACAGGACACATGGTTCGTCGTGGACCCCAAGTCGGGAGAGAAGCAGACGACGCTGTCGACAGAGGCCTGGGATGGCCTGTGTCCTTCAACTCCTCTCCTCTACATCGGCCGCACCCGTAAGCCAAGTCCCCTTTCTGCTGGTTGCAGGCGCAGAGCCATAAGGCTGAGGGGTTGTTCCCTGTGTCTAGTCAGGCTGCCATCCATTCTTACTGTTGGAGGAGGTTCCCAGTTCTGGTGTGCTGGAGCAAAAGGCCCTGCTTTCCCATTACAAATGGGGAGTGGAGACCTTTGGTTATCCAATGAAAAGGGACAATCCCTATAGCTCTTCTGATGCTCCTTGACCTCCTCGCAGGGCTTCTCCTGAGGGAGGCTCTCCTGACTATGTCATTAGTTCAGTGTTGCCTAGCAGCATTGTGGTGTTGTTCTCTTCTGAAGTAGTTAACAGAATGATCAGCATCCTGTTCCTCTGGCCTGTCCCGTTGGAAAGCCCCTCGTTCTGGGTAGAGTAGCCACCTGAGTTCCAGCACAGTGGTCGTAGCTGTTCCTCTCTGATCCCCAGAATATGTCATCACCATGTACGACACCAAGTCCCGGGAGCTGCGTTGGAATGCCACCTACCATGACTACTCAGCAGAGCTCTACGACGAGGCGTACGATTACAGTGAGTCCCTGGGCACTGCAGCGTGTGTGTGGAGGCGGGTCCTGCTCTCAACTGCAATGAGGCAGTCCCAGCTTCCCAAGGGGAGAATGGTCCCCCTCACCTCCATGGTTATTAGCTCCTGTCCAGCTTTGCTTGCACATGGAGCCTTGAAGCAATGCTGTCCGTGCATGGGAGGCTCTCCGTTTCCAGAAGGACTGATCTGAAATCAGTGCCGCATTGGAGAGTTGTTTTCCCGCACAGCAGCGGGGGAGGGGGAGAGCAGCGGGGGTGTGGGCAGCCTTCAGGACTACAACTTGCCTGACTGGAGAGAGCCGGATGCTGTGACCGGGCAGGTGGCACATGTCTGTCACAAGCGCTGTGCCAGCTGATCAGTGCTCCAGCTGTGTGCAGCCCTCCTGGGCTGGGGGAGAGTCACTGACGCTTCTGAAGGGCAGACTAAAGGGCACACGTGTCTTGGAAGACATCCCTCACCCCCCAGCCCCTGTGGATCCAGGGGAGCTGGGGCAATAGGATCCTCTAGGCTGCCTTTGGTTTGGATTGAGGAATCACGTGGGACGAGGACTGGGGAGGTTTGCTCCTTGCAGTGACCCAGCAAATGGTGCATGCCCCAGTAGCATCAGTGGGCAGCATCCCCAACCTGTCTGTAACTGGGGAGACTAAATAGTCTGTGAGAGGGGGTCGGGGGGAGACAACCTTCCCCAGGAAATGCTATGGCATTAGCTGCCTTGTGTCTGTGGCTAGAGATGGCTCACTTTGCGTCGAGTGGGGACGGCCTGCTGGTGACTGTGGACAAGGAGAGTGGCAATGTCCTGTGGATGCAGAACTATGGCTCCCCTGTGGTGGGGCTGTATGCGTGGCACCAAGACAGTCTGCGCCGGGTCCCCCACCTCAACGTGGCCATGGAGACGTTGCGCTACCTGACCTTCCACTCACAGGACATCCGCCTCATCAAGTGGAACTACCAGTCCATGAAGGACTTCTCCACCACCAAGACCCAGCTGCTGTAGGTGTTTCAGGGGCCTTCCAGGTCGGGGCAGGAGGGCAGAAGCATGCTGGGGGGTGAACCTTGGTACCTACGGGGTGGGGATGAGGGTGGCAACGCACTGAGGAGCGCTCTGGAGATGGAGTTGATGCTCTCTTGGGTGAGAGGACAGTGGCTCCCCAGGAACATGCTAGGGTTGGAATTTAAGCTAAGGTAAATGAAATGCTTTTCCTGCCCCTCTCCACCTTGGAAGGAGCTGGCTGTGTCTCAGAACCGGGGGTGTGGCTGGGGGTCCCCCAAGCCTGTTTCTCTGGGAGGTCTCACTGCATTCATGTTGCTCTGTTTGTCCCATGCGGTGGCACAGGCTGGGACTGACTCTGTCTCTACACCACAGGCCGACACTCTACGTGGGGAAGCATGCAGCCAGCTTCTACGCCCTGACCTCCTTGGTCCACGAGAGCATGGCACTTGTGGTAAGTGTCCCATATCTCCTCCTGCCCCCTACATGCCCTTGACTGGCAAGGCAAGTCGGTGTGAGTGCCACGTCTGCCCTGCCTGATACTTACTGATCTGTCTGACTCCTCCAGCCCCAGGGGATCACGCTGGCCAGGATCGATGGCCCCACCACAGATGATGTGACAGTGAGAGCGTCCGGCGAGTGTGAGATCACACCAAGCACAGATGTCAAGTATCCGCAGGGCAGCATGAGCTCCCTGCACAACGAGTGGCTCCTCATAGGTGAGGGCTCCAGGGCTGGACAGGGCATTCCCTGTCCCGTTGCTCCTGGAGACTGTCCCAGTGAGGGGGAGCCGGGCATGGGGATGTTCTTTACTGTGGCAGAGTAACCTGCTTTGCCTGGTACTTTAAATGAAACCTGTGCTGTGATCTGCACCCACAAGACGCTGCAATGACTGAGGGCTGGGATTTACTTTCCCGGGAGCTAGTTTCACTGCATCCCTGGCTCCTTGCCAGGGACAGCTTCCTGTGCAGGCATGGGGGGCAGAAAATCTGCAAAGCAAGGCTCACAAACCTACATGCAAGTGAATAGATCGTTGCACCCAATGTGTGCGCACAGATATCGTGCCTGGGGAATAGCAGCTGCAAACAGGAGGTGCGTGTACTCACCCCAATACTGTGAGCACAGTCGTGATGTCAAGTGAACAGGTCTGCATCGGCATGTTTGAAAATTTGGCCCATGTTGTAAAACTGCAGCAGGGTAACTGCAAGCGGTCACACCGGGCGAGTGGGGTCAGGTCTTGGGCTGAGGAGTTTCTAAAGAGGTCACTGCCTAAGCTGTCACTAAAGGAGATCTGGTGTGGGACACGCCTCCTCCAGGATCTGAGGCCATGGCCTTCCAGGGATCCTTGCCCACGCCCAGGGATTGAGCCAGTAGGATGTTGCTCTGATTCTCTTAATGCGTGAGGCCCAGATGTTTCCCATCCTGGCAGACCCCCCCCCATGCTGTGTGTCTGGCTGGGGCCCCTGCTGGGCTCAGTTTGGAGCTGTGAGCAGACTGAGGTGTGACTGTGTGGTGAGCGCTTTCTCTGTCCCACAGGGCACCATGAGCTGCCTCCTGTGGTCCATACCACGATGCTAAGAGCCTTTCCAGAGACCCTGCGGAAGACTACCGAAACCATCATCCCCAAGAGCTCCCCTCCCAGGACTCTGTTTGATGATGTGAGTGGTGTGACTGTCTGGGGGGCTGCCCAAAGGTCTGTGGCACATGGGGGGCACCCAGAGGGACAAGGAGAGATGTCTTGTGTGCAAAGCAAGCTGGTGTGTCCTGGCATGTGGGGTCTGGCAGGGAGAGCGAGGAATTGGAGGCATGCTCCATGTGCATTCCTGCATGTGGGGGGAAGCTGTGGGGGATGGAGTCTACAGCAAGGGATGCCTGGGGGGCCCCGTTGGTGTAACCCATTACCCTGGCTCTGTGTTGCAGTTTCTGACCCCAAACGGCTTGGAGGATCAGGCCAGCACGGGCGGCGATGGGCGGTTCCGTTGGGACTCCACCCAGGCAGAGCAAACGGAAATCTACCCAGAGTCAGGCAGCTGGGATCTTGTGGTCACTGCAGTGCTACTGGGCGGAGGCATTCTGCTCCTGAGTTTCAGTCTCAGGGTGAGTCTTTCTTCTCTCTGTGGTGCCCCTTGCTGGCAGCTGCAGGAACTGATTGCCGCAGCAGTCCCCCTGGTATGTGGGCTAAAAGTTTCCTCTGATCCCTGCTTGCCCTATTCCTTGGTACACACGGCGTCCTGGTTAGCATGGCCATACAGGGTGCTGTGATGTTCCTGTCACCAGGCCCTCCCCTCGTTGCCCCAGAGGAATCGGCAGCCATCAATTAACCCTGCAGGCCTCTCCAGGGTCATATTAAGTACCTCTAAGAACCTTCTGTGTCACAGCTCTGCCAGTGTCCTGAGTCATGGCCTCCAGCACTCCCTGCTGCCTTAGCCCTGACTCTTCCTGCCCCACCCAACTCTGCTGGTTCAAGGGCCCAGGAGAGGCGAGCTCAGTTGCCCCATTACTACACAGAGCCCACCCCCACTGGAGCTGTTCGACCCCAGGAGGGGGTTTGCTGGTTTCCTTCACTGTAATGGGGGAGGGATAATTGTCACGTTGCTGCCCTCAGGGTGGTAATGCCACCTCGGTAGGTTCATCTGCATCACCTGCTTTTCCAAGAAACTGAGACATCCACGCTGTTTGTGCCCCAGAAACTGCTGGAGCAGCGACTGCCGCAGCAGGGACTGCTTTCCCCAGGCCGGATCTCTGGGGAGATTCTCCTGCCAAGCTCTGAGGAATCGCTGAGTGGGAGCCAGCGAACATCTTCGCAGCCATCACGGAGCTCAGGCTCATCCTCCTCACAGAAGGACCTGCCTAATGGAACGGCCGACCAGGATCTGGCTGTGTCTGGAGCTGCTGAAGGTCTGTGCTGGTGGGGAATGGGGAGGTACCTTCTGTCCTGTGGTCCAGCTTGTGGGAGGCAGGTTGCCCATGTCCCCTTCCTCAGAGAGCAGAGGGGGACGTGTTAGGAGGGAAAAGCCAAGGCTCGGAGGCAGCACTAAGTTCTAGAGCTCAGGTCAGGATGACGTCTTCCCCAGGGCTTTCCAGAGCGGGGCATTCAGGAGAGATGGTGCCATCCGCAGTAGGATCAGGAGGCACAGAGATGCAGAGGGAAAGGCTCTAACATCAGTGGGGAGACAGAGGAAGCTGGTGCTGGACAAGCATAGGAAATAGGAAGGAAAGGAAAGTAGAGATGGGGCCTGAGAGAGGCAGGTGGGCAGTGAGTGAGGGGATGGCTAGTGATGTTAATCCGATCTGCACTCTCTGCAGCTGCAGAGCCTGATGTGACTGTAGTTGGGAAGATTTCCTTTAACCCCAAGGAAGTGCTGGGCCATGGAGCCAGGGGAACCTTTGTATTCAGGTGAGTAGTCGTCCCATCCCCCCACCGAATGCCCTGCTTTTTGCTAATGCGAGGTCTGGTTTGGAGAAGCCACGACTTCTTTCCTCCTCAGAGCTGGGAGCCGTGGGGGCTTGGCCTGGCAGTAACTTGGAAGGCCCTTGCAGGGTGGATCTGGCTGGGGCCATCTGGTAATGGGGTATCGAGCTTTCCTGTCTCACCCACCTAAATCAAGTCAGATGATTCCTGTTGGACTGGAATTCAGTGGCCTCTGTAGAAAACAAGGCGGGAAGTTACCAGTCCTGCCCCCCTTGCACTTGGCACAGCAGGCCCCCCAGCTGGCAAGCACAGCCAAGGACTGAACTCCCCTCTTGGCTGGCATCTAGACACACTGGGGAAGCCTGCGCTGCCCTGCCCTGCCCGGGCTGCATCTGCTCCGGTGCACAGAAGGGTTCTGTTGGTTGGTCTGCCTGACGCTGAGCGGAATCCCTCAGGCTGTGGCTACAGCACCTTTCCCCAGGACCGAACTCACTCTGAAGGCCGAGGGGACTTTATTTCTCTGAGAAAAGGCTCCACCAAACCTGACCTTTCCCAGTGGCTGCAGAGATTTCAGCCTAGGCCCAGTTGCCCTCGTGTTTGGGGTGCGTCTCCTGATGTCACACTGGGGAGCCCTTGGGGACTAGTTCTTGGGCTAGGCCAGAACCTGGGTGGATCTCTTTGAGAGTCTCCTGTGTGTCTGGGCTGGCTGGCCTGTGGGCAGGGTGTGATGGTGGCTCTCTCCTGATCCCAGGGGTCAGTTTGATGGCCGGAATGTGGCTGTTAAGCGCCTTCTGCCCGAGTGCTTTCACCTCATCGACCGGGAGGTCCAGCTGCTTCGGGAGTCAGATGAGCACCCCAATGTTGTGCGCTGCTTCTGTACGGAGAAGGACAAGCAGTTCCGTTACATTGCCATTGAGCTCTGCTCTGCCACACTGCAGGAGGTGAGCCACTGGGCTGCTGCTGCAAGGTGGCTGTTAGCTCTGTCGCTCCTGCTGGGTGTTCGCTATGCAGTCCACGTCCAGGGGCCCTCGTGGAACTATTTCATCGCTTGTTTGTCATCAGCTACCAATGGCCTGGTCTGCCATACTCTCACGGGAGGTAGTAGGTTCCAAACGTGTGAGTGTGGGGATGGGACCTAGGAATTCCTAACTTCCTGTGTGGCGTAGGGCAGGTTGTTCCATCTCTTTACACCTGTTCCCCCACCTGCAGAACGAGAGAGAACTGATGATGGGATAATGCTAGCGTCGCTCACAGGCGTGTGGCAAGGCACCCGTCCTCATTCACTTGCTTATTCGATCCCCTCTGCACTAGGTGCAGCTAGTGCTTCATCGTGCTTCCTGCGCTCCCGGGGCAGCTAATCTGGCACGCGCCTGTTCCCTTCTGTAAGGCCTGCAGTGAAGTGTGGTGCTGCCGTATGAACGGAGAGGTTCTGCCTGGGGAATGCAGACCTCAGACTCTAGCTTGGTTCTTTTCTTCTATTTCCCAGGATTTAAGCTGGGAAAAGACGTGGTTTCTTGTCGCAGAAGGAAAAGTCCTTATAAATCTCTGACTCTGGTAAATGCAGACCTGGGTGAACTTCCTCTTTGGTTTTTCTCTCATCTGTTGTTAGTATGTGGAAAGCCCCAGCTTTGATCGTCGGAACCTGGATCCAGTGTCCCTGCTGTATCAGACCACATCCGGCCTGGCACACCTGCACTCCTTGAACATAGGTGAGGGAGCGCTTTGCCCCCAGTTTTGGTTGGGATGCCTGTTGCCTTAAAGCAATAGGTTCAGTTCTAGTGAATTGTCTGTGGAAGGGAAATTCTCTAGCCCAAAATCCTGGTGCAGAACTTGAATCCGCAGCCTGCAGAGGCAGGACTGCTGCTCGCTGACCCGCGCTGTGTGGCAGCATTGGTGGCATGCAGGTTACCCCGTGGTGATGCTCTAGCCTGGCACACCTGCACTCCTTGAACATAGGTGAGGGAGCGCTTTGCCCCCAGCTTTGCCTCCGGCTGCACGGCCTCTTCTGCAGGTAACTCCAGCTCACTTCGGAGGATATTTCTTTCAGTTCATCGTGACCTGAAACCCTGCAACATCCTCATCTCTGTCCCAAACAGCCACGGGCAGATCCGGGCTGTCATCTCGGACTTCGGCCTGTGCAAGAAGCTGCAGGGGGGACGGCACAGCTTCAGCCTCCGCTCTGGAATCCCAGGCACTGAGGGCTGGATCGCACCGGAGGTGCTGCGGGAGAACCCAAAGGAGAACCCTGTGAGTGTGCTGTTGTCATGTCCCCTCAGCCCTGCTTGCTGTGCACATTTTCTGTCCTTGCAGCTTCCTCTCTTGCACCTGCAGAGGATTATTCGTTCTGCCCACGTCGAAGGCTCTAATTCTCTGCTTTGCCGGAAGGCAGTGACCATGCTGGGCATCCTGGAGGGAGGCAGCTGCCCTCAGAGCTGGTGCCTCAGTCACTGCTAGAGAATCAGATAGTTTGGCAATAGGGATTGGGAAGTGCTTGTGTTGGCCCCCGTGCTACTGGTCCATGCGGGTGTCTCTCATTCCACAGGTGCCTCTGCGGGCTGGAAGCATGGTTCATAAAACCCTGCAACTGCTGCTGTTACGTAAAAAGCCCCACAAAAGTCAGCTAGGGGCCCAGCTCCCATCTGAGCCTTTGAAAATCTCCTCTCAGTATTTCTACTACAGTGTCAGCCAAAGGCTGCAGTCAGGACCAGGTTCCCATTGCGCTAGGGGCTGCACAGACCGTAGAAAGAGACAGTCCCTGCTCCAAAGAGCTTCCAGAGAAAACTATTTGCATACATCCAGGAGTTCTGCTAAACTCCCTTCTGCAGAGAAGAGTCTGGTCCCAGCAAGCAGCTCACGCCTATCAGAAGAGAGACCACTAGGTGGTCATTCTTGGAGCTCAAACTAAGGGGTTGCCTGGCTAAACCTTTAGCCAATCAAGTGTTCGTGTTCAGAAAGAGAGACAAAGGCCCTCCCACCAATGCTGAGCACTCCCATGGCCCCGGTTGTGTTTTGCAGACGTGTGCAGTGGACATCTTCTCAGCTGGCTGCGTGTTTTACTACGTGGTGTCAGGCGGGGAACACCCCTTCGGGGACAGCTTACGGCGACAGGCTCATATATTGTTGGGCACTTACCAGCTGGCATGTCTCTTGGAAGACACTCATGGTAAGGACCCTTCTCTGAGGCTGTCTGAATGTTTACAGAGCTCCCAGCCCTGTACAATCTGGATGCTGCAGTGCTGCTCTGGCCCGGCTCCTCTGCAGCACCTTCCATCTGAGGATCTCAAATCACTTGGCAGATGTTGCTTTATTCTAGCCTCGCTAGCCCCTGTGAGGCAGGCAGGTCAGTACTGCTAACCCTGTTTTACAGCTAGGGAACCTGAGGCACAGAGAGACGAAATGACCAGCCCGAGGTCACCCAGGAAGTCATGACAGAGCCCGTTTTCCTGATTCGCTGTCCCATGCTGCAGCCACAGGACCAGCATTTTAGGTGCCCAGAGGATAGAGACTGCACGTCCCCAGCAGCAGATCTGGAACCCTAGAACAATGGGAGAGGCCTCTTAGGTCATGACTAGTCCATTCCAATGGCCAGCGGCGGATTATCCCCAGCAGTGCTGTAGCTAGTTGAGTTGTAAATGTCTCGAGCAGTGGGGTTCCTCCTTGGCAGATGACTCCACAGCCTACTAGACCTCGCTAGTATTTCCAGCTACTTGTCTGAAATGTTCCTTTGCCCCATAGCTTGCCTATGGGGAGATATTGGTGAGTCTGGTGCATAGAAGGAGCCAGACATATTTTGTTGTATTTCATGGTCTTCCGATGATCTGGGGTTCAGTCCTGCACATGCACGTTCCCTTTCTGGGAATCCTACTGGGAGTATGCAGGACTAAGAGAGTCAGTAATATGATTGGAGCTGTGATTTGTAGCGAAAGCTCTGGGCTCGAGGTGTGGACAGCTCCCTTCAACCCCAAGGGTGTTAGTAACCTGCTCTCTTTCATGCTCACATCCAAGACAACATTGTTGCAAGGGAATTGATTTCGGTGATGATCAGCAACGAGCCCCAGGAACGCCCATCGGCCCCGCAGGTCCTCATGCATCCCTTCTTCTGGAGTCGTGAGAAGCAGCTGCAGTTCTTCCAGGTGAGAACCCTTTGGTTGAGCAGGGTGGATCCCAGTCCTTCTGTCCCCATTTCCAAATTCAGCAATGAAAGCTCTATTCTGTGACATCAGAAAACAAGCTGGTGTTTTTCCTGAAGCCTGGGATTCTCAGCTGGCCTCAACTGGTTTGGTGCTCTGTGGTTATAGAATCCACCCCCTGCAATGAATCTGCCTTTTTGTGAGCAGGGCTTCTTCTGTTCCGGGATTCTTTGGCTGTGGGATCCGCTCCATGCTGCAGATTCTGAGTTTTCATTTAAAACAAGCAACCAACATGATTGCTAGCCCTTTTGCTTACAAACATCTTAAAAAGATGATCTGAGCATAACCTAACAGTGCTGTTTTCCTGAGTCTGCAGCGAGCCTGAAACAAAAACTCTGAGAGGTGTGAACTTCCCCCTTCAGCTCAGTGAAGTATTGGCTCTGAAACCTAAAGATGACAGTTTATTTCGCTGCTGATCAATTTTTCAGAAACATCCAGCTAATATAGTGATCCCACAGTCCCAAGGTGCTCCCTGTGCAATTCAAGGTGCCAAAAGCCCCAGCTGTCTCCTAGCCAGTTGTCAAATCTCCAGCATCCCACCAATACCTTCATTGTCAGTGCAGAACTCAACAGCGCTCTGAAAACTGACAATGTGGAGAGGATCAAATAGATGGAATTGAATGCAAAAATAAACACAGACTGCGGTGCTGATTGGATCATGCACGTGTGTGTTTATATCAATAAAACACACACACACACACACACCCTTTTAAGTTAAAAGAATTCAGGGTCCTTGCCATAGAATGTAGGTCCAGCTGTCTGCAGAGTGCAGGGCTCTCTGAGTTAATTGTGAGCCATTGACTTTCATGCAAGGAGAGTGAAAAGCTTTCTCTTGGGTTTGGGGGCAGTGACCCTGCGGAGGGAAGTACCTTGGCATGGAGCCATCTCTCCACTAGAAGAAACAGTTTCAAATACCTCATCTCACCGTGATGGAGGCTGGGGTCTGTCAGGGGGTCAGGTTTCTGCTAGACCTCATTGCAGCCAACTGTGGGTTCCTTTCCCAGAATGCTCCAGGTCCCAGCCCATAGGCCGTACCTTCGGTCACAGACTCTCTTGTAGGTGGACCGTGCTGCTCAGTTCCGTTGGCACCCAGTGTTGAGCAGAAGTAGCCCTACGTCACCTTGGTGTCCATAAGCCTTTGGAAAATGTCAGCACTGGGACTCCCCCAGTACAAAGTGAAGTTTCCATTGACTCCCCCCACCCCTCTCTGGATTTCAGGACGTAAGCGACCGTATTGAGAAGGAGCCTGCCGAGGGACCCATTCTTACTGCCTTGGAGTCTGGGGGGTGCTCGGTCGTGAGATTGAATTGGAGAGCTCACATCTCTGTCCCGCTGCAGACAGGTGAAGCTCAGGTGCCAGGCTTACTGCTTGGCAGTAACCTCACGGAGCCGTTTCATGCTGAGCCATGTGGAGCGTTTGCATGGAGCTCACCAGTGCTAGTGTCATGTTCTCATGCAGTCACTTCCTGGCAGCTGGAAGTCAAAGGGACTGAAACCCATGGACCCAGAATGGATGACTAATCCAGCTAGCCCTTCCCCTCGACAGGGCTTTGTTCTGCCCAGTCTTAAATGCCCCAAGCAGATCTCCCTCGGAAGATTGTCCCACTGCATCCCCCATGGGGAAATGTTCCCAGCCCTGATGCCCTGTTAGCACATTACTGCAGAGGCCCAACATTGCTGATGCTTATTTGGGTCTCTTGCTGTTTCCAGACTTGAGGAAGTTCCGAACGTACAAGGGCAGTTCAGTACGTGACCTTCTGCGGGCCATGAGGAACAAGGTACTGTTACCCCCCCCAGCAGCGTGGGGTCCAGTTTGCCCTGTGCAGTGACCCCGGTAATCGTGTTTAATCTGTTTCCCATGTAGAAGCATCACTACCATGAGCTGCCAACAGACGTCCAGGAGACTCTCGGGGCTGTTCCTGATGAGTTCGTTCAGTACTTTACTTCTCGCTTCCCCGGGTTGCTGCTTCACACACACACAGCCATGCAGATCTGTGCCACAGAGAGGCTCTTCCACCCCTATTATCAGCAGCAGGCAGGAGACCTTGGAAACAAGTGGAGAAGCCACACCTGGGAGAGAACTTAGGGTGGGGGCTGCTCTCTGGTGCTGCCAAGGTGAATCCTGCTGGAACAGGGATCCCAGCAGGTGAGGCTCAGCCGACGTGTGCCTCAATTTTATCTTTTTTTAATGCAGAGATTTCTGAAGGATTTTATCTCCCCGGCAAAGCTACCAGGACCTAGCACAGCTTCACAATGCCACCTGCCACCCTAAACTGGTTCTGGAGCCCTGGAGAGCAACAGGATGGCATCTCTGGACGCTCCCTGGCACTCGCAGTCCAGGGATGTCACTGCCTACCTTTCCAGGGAGAGGCCTGTGGTGGGAACCCAAGAGAGTTTTCTTGGTGGTTCCTCGGTGGCTTGTCTCTTTGGGGCTGCTCCTTCAACCATGGCATGTGCCTGGCCCTGACTGAGGCCTGGTCACTAAATGTAAAGCTTTAAATCCAACCTGGGCTGCTGTGCAAAGCCACCCCTGGAGAGGTAGGTAAGTGCATGCACATGCATGCCTGTAGACACAGTCTCTCTTTTTTCTTGGGACTATCTGAATGGATTTTATCCAAACATAAATGTTCGGTTTATGCTCCATCAAGAGACATTTCAGCTCAGAAGATAATTGGAGCGGGGGCATTAGAATGGAAGAGACTTCTCCTGTAGGGCTGTAGTGTGGCAACCATCTCACCAACAGCTGCAGCGAGTTGCTTTACCATTTTTAATTGAAAATGTTTTAGGCTATTTATATTTTGCTTCCAAGACCCTATCTTTCCAGTGCCAGCCCTTAAGCATCAGACTGGGAAACAGCAAGGTCCTCTGTTGCCTGTATGCCTCTGCTAGAGCAGAGGCTGATGCAGCAAACTTCTCTCTCATTGATTCCTTTCTGTGCTGAGCTGTTGGAAGCTGGGGTGTTTGTCTATTTAAAACTTGAATGTGAACTGCAGGACTGATGTGGTCTTGACACTGGATATGGTCTTATGCCCTGGCTGGACAACATACCTGCCTGACATTTGGGCTGGGTTTTTTGTCCACTATCTACAGAAGATGTAGGCCACCAGCAGTGCTAAAATGAGAGGTCTCTGTCTCTCACCATGGCCCTTCCCCACTGTTTTGTGGCCAGGTAGAAGTCACTGGGGCTGGATCAAGTGGATTTGCAGAAGCTCAGTTTACAGGATGCAAGCTCAGGGCCTGGGTGCAGGAGCACCTCCTGTGGCCTCTTTTCTGCCCCACCTGGCCCATTGAAGGAGTGGGATTGCCCAGCTCTGGAGGCAGGTAGGGAAGGCTGCTCTAGGGAACATCCCAACAGAATCCCCGTATCTCGGTTTGGCTGAGTAAAAAGCTTTCTCCGTCTGTAGCCGCTCATCTTCATTCCAGCTCGCAGGCTTGAAGATCTCGGGCAGATGCCTGATGCCACATCTGCATGAGGCACGAGACTACGGAACCCCAAGGGATTGTTTCCCCTATTTTGTGGAGGATGCTGCTGTTCATGAGGAGCCCTCTGTATAGAGGGGGCTTCCTCATCCATGCAGAGAGCCTGTCTCTTGGAGCGTACGGTGTACCGGGCCTCCCCCACTCCCAGGGCCTCCAAGAATCTAGAGAAATGGCCACCGCTTCCAAATTCCTTGGTTGTGAGGATCCTTTTGTGTCTGCTGGCAGTGTCTGATCTGGAATCTCTTCACCATGGAGGCAGAATCCTACCCTTGCCCAAGAGAACATTGCCACGGAGGTGGTGGTAGCATTTCCTGTTTTTCCTCCTCCTGGGACCCAGTCAGTGGAAGCAGAATTCTCTGCAGGACAGGGGGTCTCAAGTGATGAATTACAAACTAGATGTTTTTAACTCCTTCTCAAGGGCCTGAGTTGAGAAATAGGGGAGGGGAGACTGCTGGAGCCTTCCCACTAACAAGGAATGCTCCAGCCCACCAAGGACAGAAAAATCCTCCTTCAGCAGAGGTGGGATGTGGGTGTCCCTGAGGTCTGACCTTCTATCCCCAGAGCCGGGGAGCAGGTTTTCACTCTGCTGGGACGTGGCCCTGGCCAGACTTCAACTCACATACAGTTTCCACTGATCCCAGCTGGAGCCCCTGTGGGAGGAAGAATTGATAATGGGTCTCTAAGCCCCTTCTGCATTCAGCAGCCTATAGATAACTCATGCCACTGTTGCTGCTGGGTCTGGAGGCCCCATGCCTGAATGTCTCCTGCTATCTCTTCTCCTCTGGGCAGTGCTTTCCTCTCTAGGGGTGTGGGTTTTGTATGTTTTGATTTAGCTTTGTACGTGGGTGTTGGGGGTCTGTTCCTTTGGTCATAATCAGTTTGTACCTGGTGTATATTCAGAACATTTTATAGGGCAGAGAATGTTTTATACAAAATGTTGTAAATAAAAATTGTTTTGAAAGTTTGGACTTGTTAACATTGGAAAGAAACTCAGCAATTCATGCTGGCTGAAAGCCCTGCTTAGGAGCTGCATCTTCAAACTAAAGGGCCAGGGAGGGATAGTGAGGCCCCAAAATGTACATGTTCAGGCCTGCCAGAGTTGAGTCCTTTTGGATCCTCAGGGACACCCACAACACTGCTCAGGCCTAAATTATAGGACTGCCTTGTAAGGGTATTTGAGACCAGGGTCTGAACCAAGTAGCTATTGTCCTCTTGAGTGATTGACCAGATGATCAAAAGTGGGGGGGGGGGGGGGGAAGGGGGAGTCTGCTCTGGAAATTGTGATCATTTTGGCAGCAAGTTTGAATATTGAACAATTTTGGGCAAAAGCTGCAGCCTTGGAAGCATCACTATGGTGCATTATGTTCCTATTCGCCTTTGGAGATGTCTGCCTGGTTGGACTGCATCTCTCAAAATCCACCATGGTCTCTGTTCTGGGAGGGGGAGGCAGTGCATCATGGGTGATGTAGTCAGGCCAGGGAGCCCAGCCCATACAGAGGAACAAGGCACCATTTCCAATTTGAAATGTCCTTTTTCAGATCTGTCTCTTTTCTGAGAAATCCAAAACTTCCCAGAGAAAACAGCCACTTGTCACCACTATCTTGGCATTGAATTGAATGCTCTGTTTGCCATCAAAACCTGTTGTGACAGGACATCCTTTGACCAGCTCTAGGTGTTGATAGTAAGGAAGCAGTAGCACTGGTGGTAAGAGGTTTGGGACTAGATAAGGGGGCTTCTGCTCAGCCCCTCAAAACATTCTCACTGGGACAAGGCAGCCTGACTGCTCCTGTTTTCAGGGCAAGCTCAGATTCCCTCTGGGCAGAACTCCCCCCACCTCTTCTGCGGAGATAGCAGAGGGGGCACCTCCTAGTGAGGACACTGTCCTACACAGGATCTTCAGGGCTGAGCCTTCATCCTAAAGCAGGGTACAGACCTCACCCCTGAACAGCAGAGTTAGGTAAGAAAGAGACAAAACCTGTCACTCTCTTCCCCTCTCCCCCCATATGCAGGGGAACTATTACTCAGGTTGGCCCCAAATGGGCAGAGGGGCTCCCTGCTGAGGTGCAGCCCTTTCCCCCACAGAGCCCAATACTGCATCTTAATGGGGGAAGATCAAAACGCTCCCTGCAGTGGCTACTGACTCAGAGCACCCAGCTGGGCAGTGTTTCTGGGGGACCTGTGACCGGCAGGGAATGGTTAGTTCTTTGAGAGGTATCAGGGCCTAGTCCTACAGCTGAGTTGTGGAGCTTCTGGAAGCTTTGCTGTGCCTGTAGCCCATAGCATGAGTCCAAGCCAAGGGGATGCAAGGCTGGGAGAGCCCCATCACCTCAGTTCTTTCCCTGAAACCCACCGAGGGAGGAGGGGACAGATCATAGTCTCTTACACTGGGACACTCACCCTGCAAAGCAGCCACAAGAGGTGAGGTGGCCTTTTCCTGCTCTTCCTGGGGACACCAGCAACACAATGGCCACCATGGTGGCTATAGAGGGTGAGAACTACCTCACTTATAGGCCTGCTCACAAACTAACTGTGCAGCCTGGTCATAGAATATCAGGGTTGGAAGGGACCTCAGGAGGTCACCTAGTCCAACCCCCTGCTCAAACTAGGACCAATCCCCAACTAAATCATCCCAGCCAGGGCTTTGTCAAGCCTGACCTTAAAAACCCCTAAGAAAGGAGATTCCACCACTTCCCTAGGTAACGCATTCCAGTGTTTCACCACCTCCTAGTGAAAAAGTTTTTCCTAATATCTAACCTAAACCTAAACCTCCCCCACTGTAACTTGAGACCATTACTCCTTGTTCTGTCATCTGCTACCACTGAGAACAGTCTAGATCCATCCTCTTTGGAACCCCCTTTCAGGTAGTTGAAAGCAGCTATCAAATCCCCCCTCATTCTTCTCTTCTATAGACTAAACATCCCCAGTTCCCTCAGCCTCTCCTCATAACTCATGTGTTCTAGTCCCCTAATCATTTTTGTTGCCCTCCGCTGGACTTTCAAATTTTTCCACATCCTTCTTGTAGTGTGGGGCCCAAAACGGGACACAGTACTCCAGCTGAGGCCTCACCAATGTAGAATAGAGGGGAATGATCACATCCCTCCATCTGCTGGCAATGCCCCTACTTATACAGCCCAAAAGGCCATTGGCCTTCTTGGTCCTACTTTCACACACTGCAGGGTGCTTGTATTAACCCCCCAGAACTGCTGCAGCATGCAGGGGTAGTCCCCCTGAAGGGGGAAGGAAGGCAGACAGCCCTTTAATAGCTTTGCTCTGAGCAGGCAGGTGTGCGTGCAGGCTGGCTGGGCACTGCAGGCTAGAAGGCTCCAGGAGCTGTAGGAAGAGCACATCACAGAATTATACAGCAGCCAGCTGGAAGAACAGGGGATTCCTTAGGGGCAGCATGAACAGACCATGTGCAGGCGAGTCCGCCCTACCTCTCATGTTAGAGAGGGAACACAGCAGAGTGGGAAGACTTCCTTCTGCCTCGTACTTAATAGGGTCTCCACCATGGGCCAGGCAAAGCCCTTCACCCAGAGTGGGGCCCCTGCAGACTAGGCAGGACCCAGAGAGATGCCGGGAGGGAGGGGATTGCAGAGACCAATCTTTAATCAAGTTATGTAATATACAAGAGTTTAATTTGGTGCAGATTAGTTTCAATATTAAAAGGCTGATTGCTCAGACTCAGCATGTGAGCACATTAAATATATTACAGGCACTACAGGAGGAGGAAGGGAGCCCCAGAGCATCACAAACATACAAATAACTTACAGAACGCTGCCCCGCCCATGCTCTGATCTCCACAAGAGGCTGTGTCAAGGCTGTGGAAACAACTCAGGGGCTGGGGGGGGGGGGATTTGACAGTTAGAAAAACTAGATATTCAATAAAATCAACTTCCTAAAGGGTGCTGAGGGGCCAGTCTGGCCATGGCATAAAGATGCACCAGTTCCTCAGCAGTGGCCCTTTCTGTGGCCCCCATGCAGCTGACAGCACGTGGCAGCAGAGAGGTGGCCCAGCTGGTGGGAGGTAATAGTTTGACAGGAGGGTGTTGCAGAGGCCCCTCCGTCCGAGGCGGTAACAGTTTGGCACAGACACGGAGTCCATTACAGCCGGGTTCTAAGCAGAGGGCTTCACACGGGCAGAGCCAGACTTGGAGCTGAGCAGCTTCTCCACCATGGTGCGGGCGTAGCGTAGCCGGCTGGCCAACTCCTTGCAGCAGCCATGCTCCTCTATCAGGCTCAGCTTGTACGTGCGGAAGTCCCGTTTCTCATCGATGTACGTGACTGCCGCCATCAAGGGGCATAGGATGATTTTAGTGTGGTCCTGCAGAGAGAATGCATAGAGCTTGAGAGGTCCCTTGGCAGGCTGAGCCCACTGGTTCACAGCTAGCCACAAGGGTCCTCAGACTATCCTAGGTGAGCATCCCATGTGCACCCCAGTTGGAATCACCTCGCCTGTCTCTGCTGCCGTGGAGAAGCAGGACCAGGAAAGCACCGACTGCATTTCGTTCTTTTAAAAGGATTTCAGCAAGTGACAACAAAGGTAGCCAGCACCACATGGCCAGCCAGATCTGCACAGGCTACCGGGCAAACAGCAGCACTAAGGATTAATAAGGCACAATAGCCTTGATTAGTGAGCAATGCCAGGGAGTCTGGGTGGCTCAGGTACTGGGAAAATGGACTAAGAGGCCTTCCTGTCCTGGGTCAGCTGCTCTGAAATCTGGCCTAAGTTGTGACCATCTGATAGCACCATCTTTCTGCGTGTTACAATGGCCCCCAAAGTGGTTGGTGAGCTGCTGACACTGGAGGTTTTGCTCCTGCTACCACGCGAGCAGCTGTCTCACCTGGAAGAAGTTGATCTGCACAGTGCCGTTGCTCAGGTGCAGGATGATGGCACTGCGAGTCCGGAACCAGGTGCGGAGGTAGGGGAGGCGTGCCAGCTCATCCCCCTCCCGGGGCGTGATGTTGGCTCCAGCCTTTAGCAGGTGCTCACTCATGTAATTCCGGAAGTATTTCAGTAGTGTTATCTACAGAGACAGCTACATGGGTTAGCAGGATGAGCTGGGCTGTGTGGGGAAGATCATACTTCCAAGGCAGTGTCTGCTTCCATAGCTGCATGGCCCAACTGGTTATTGTAAGATTGCCAGGTTATTGTAAGATGTGAACAAACCAGAACAGTGTACTTGGACAAGGAACCTAGATTGGTTGTTCTACCTGGCCTCACTTCATGGGTTTATTTTTTAGTCCAGGTTGTTCTCGGCATTGCAGAGAACTATTGTTAATATTTCGGTGAAACTGCATTCGCACTGGGTTTTTTACAAAGTGGAAACTGAACCTGAACTGCTGCCAGTGCTCTTTTTTGGGGGGGAAGCAAAGACTTAGTCTCTTTAGCCAGACCCTAGATATGTGGATTGTGCTTGGTCTGCTTAGCTAGCCCTTCACAGCCCAGGTAGGTTTCCAGTTCAGACCCAGTTTGGCCGGGGAACAGGGAAAGGAGGAGGACACAGTTAATAGACAGTAGCTCCTAGCTGCTGTTAAATTTGCATCTCCAGAGTGACTGACCTTCTTAGTCAACGTAGAGGGGTAGGATCTCACAGTGAAGTAGGACTCTGTGCTGTTTTGCTCAATGTACTGTAGGCTGTCCCCATCGTTGTACATAATGAGACGGGTGGAGTCATTGAAGAGAACCCCAACGCTGTTATCGCACAGCTGGTAGCCTGGTTAGAGAAGGGAATGCATTAGATCTCTGAACACTGAAGGTCTCCAGGCTTGGGATACTATAAGCTGCAAGAGCGCCTTAGCAGAAGGCTCCCACTCTGGCTGACCGTGGTGCCACTAAGTGTCTTGAGCAGTGCCTCTCAACCTTTCCAGACTGCACCCCTTTCAGGAGTCTCATTGGTCTTGTGTACCCCAAGTTTCATCTCACTTTAAAACTACTTGCTTACAAAAATCAGACATAAGAATAGGAAAGTGTCTCAGCACCGTGTTACGGAAACCTTGTGGACTCAGTTTTACCATACAATTATCAATCAATTGGAATATCAATATTGTAACTTGCGTGTCTGTGTCTAGCATATAGAACAGTAGAAACAAGGCCGTATGACATTAGTTTGTCCTGACTTTGCTAGTGCTTTTTATTTGCCTAGTTTTACAACAGGCTACATATTTAGAGGAGTTGATGTACCCCTTGGAAAACCTTTGCGTACCCCTGATTGAGAACCACTGGTCCAGAGCTCCTGTTTTCAAAGGACTATGTGGGGAAACGTCCCCTGCAGAGTTAGTCGTGTAACAAATGAATGCACAGTGAGCTTCCCTCTCCATTGTACTGCCCACCTCAGAATGCCAGTGCTGTCTCAGCTGGCCTCACTGGTCAGCACCTTCACACCAGGCCCCGCACCCCACCCCGCCATGTGTTCGCTGGGGCATACAGTGTTCAGTGCCTGCCTGGATGCGGATCTGAAATCCTATGCTCTTTAGGCTGTAAGGGGTTGGCGCAGGATGTTAATGATTCCTTTGATCAGCTGAGTATTTTGTGCTGCTCTCACGGACGGTGACATCTGAGGCACTGCACATACACCCTGTTAGTCAGTTAAAGAACCAGCTACATCAGATGGACGATTTGCAGCCTGGGCCCTTGGATCTCACCCTCCCCTGGGAAGCTGGGGGAAGCGGCTGAAGTGAACTCGGCAGCTGACATTGACAAGATGCTCCCTACCTAATCCGTACTTGTCCGAGTAGTCCACCCATTTGCTAACCCAGAAGATGGGTATGCAGGCAGGATCTTCAGCCTCCTCTGCAACAGAAATGGGGTTTGTTAAATAGCATTTGTAAAGCAACATGTGAAACCCTCAGCTGACTTGCTGGGTGTAAGGGGGAGCCAGGGGCAGGGCGAGGAGCTCCTCCGCCAACCCTCTGCTTTGAAGTTTTTAATCCAAGCACCTCGTAGCACATGGAGGCTCGGAGGTCAAAAAGCAGCACGTCCGATCCTGTGCAGGGATCCTGGTGTGTGGCAGCCCATCCCCGTGGCTCACCTTGTCTCACGACTGCCCTCTCAGAGGGTTTTGCTGCGTTGGCCACGCTCAGCTGCTGTAACATGTCCGCTAGGTGGCAGTCGACAGGCTCTCCCAGCTCCCGCAGTGCTGCTTCGTCTTCCTTTTCATGGGTTTTATCCAAGGCAGGGCTGTCCAGGTCTGAGCCGGAGGAGAAGAGCAGGGCGACAGCTGTATTAGTAGCATGAAGGCTAAAGCTGGCAGAGTTTCAGGAGAAGTTAGATTTACCTTCACACCAAGCTGCAGCAGTTTGCATGACTCGGCCCATAGGGCTGGAAGCAGAGACACCCATCTCTGCAATGAGCAGAAGTTCTGCCAGCCTCATCCTGTTGATGAGCCGCCTGCTCCATTAGAGCAGGATTACTGCAATTAACGCTGACGACCTTGTCAGCGTCCATGCCTCATGGGAGATGGTCTTACCCTGCTTGGGATACTAGTCACTCCCTCTAATGGGCAGGGGCAGGAAGGAAGAGAATGGAGTTAAGTGCTGCCAGGGGACACCATCTTCCCTTAGGCCATGAGCCTCCTGTGTGGTAGCAGGACACCTGGCAAATTAAACTGGCCTAAGGCCTGAGCTTGGATCGGGCATTCCCCAAGTTATTGCCAAATGGGAGGAAGAGGATCCAGTTCTGCAGTGGCTGCCCCAGTGAGGCTAGAAGAGCAGTGAGCTGCCATCCTCACTCAAGCATGGCCCTGCCCAGAGCCAGAGCACTACAGAGAAGCAGGGAGGGCAAGGAACATGAGGCCTGACGTGTCCTGGGACCAGGATGCTCCATTTGCAGTATGTTTAAGATAACCCTCTCTCCATGCTGTGGGGGGATCTGTCAGAAAAGCAGTGACTGCTCCTGCAAGGGGCAGTGCTGGATTTCCAGGACAAACATCCCCACATGAGCTCACTAGACATAACCGTATGTCACCAAGGGTAAGCAGCAGGATACGGACCCTGGACTTCAGGAAAGCAGACTTCGACTCCCTCAGGGAACGGACGGGTAGGATCCCCTGGGGGACTAACATGAAGGGGAAAGGAGTCCAGGAGAGCTGGCTGTATTTCAAGGAATCCCTGTTGAGGTTACAGGGACAAACCATCCCGATGAGTCTAAAGAATAGTAAATATGGCAGGCGACCAGCTTGGCTTAACGGTGAAATCCTAGCAGATCTTAAACATAAAAAAGCAGCTCACAAGAAGTGGAAGGTTGGACATATGACCAGGGAAGAGTATAAAAATATTGCTCGGGCATGTAGGAATGAAATCAGGAGGGCCAAATCGCACCTGGAGCTGCAGCTAGCAAGAGATGTCAAGAGTAACAAGAAGGGTTGGCAACAAGAAGAAAGCCAAGGAAAGTGTGGGCCCCTTACTGAATGAGGGAGGCAACCTAGTGACAGAGGATGTGGAAAAAGCTAATGTACTCAATGCTTTTTTTGCCTCTGTCTTCACTAACAAGGTCAGCTCCCAGACTGCTGCGCTGGACATCACAACATGGGGAGTAGATGGCCAGCCCTCTGTGGAGAAAGAGGTGCTTAGGGACTATTTAGAAAAGTTGGACGTGCACAAGTCCATGGGGCCGGACAAGTTGCATCCGAAAGTGCTAAAGGAATTGGCGGCTGTGATTGCAGAGCCATTGGCCGTTATCTTTGAAAACTCGTGGCGAACAGGGGAAGTCCCGGATGACTGGAAAAAGGCTAATGTCGTGCCAATCTTTAAAAAAGGGAAGGAGGAGGATCCTGGGAACTACAGGCCAGTCAGCCTCACCTCAGTCCCCGGAAAAATCATGGAGCAGGTCCTCAAAGAATCAATCCTGAAGCACTTACATGAGAGGAAAGTAATCAGGAACAGTCAGCATGGATTCACCAAGGGAAGGTCATGCCTGACTAATCTAATTGCCTTCTATGATGAGATTACTGGTTCTGTGGATGAAGGGAAAGCAGTGGATGTATTGTTTCTTGACTTTAGCAAAGCTTTTGACACGGTCTCCCACAGTATTCTTGTCAGCAAGTTAAAGAAGTATGGGCTGGATGAATGCACTATAAGGTGGGTAGAAAGTTGGCTAGATTGTCAGGCTCAACGGGTAGTGATCAATGGCTCCATGTCTAGTTGGCAGCCGGTGTCAAGTGGAGTGCCCCAGGGGTCGGTCCTGGGGCCGGTTTTGTTCAATATCTTCATAAATGATCTGGAGGATGGTGTGGATTGCACTCTCAGCAAATTTGCGGATGATACTAAACTGGGAGGAGTGGTAAATACGCTGGAGGGCAGGGATAGGATACAGAGGGACCTAGACAAATTGGAAGATTGGGCCAAAAGAAATCTGATGAGGTTCAATAAGGATAAGTGCAGGGTCCTGCACTTAGGACGGAAGAACCCAATGCACAGCTACAGACTAGGGACCGAATGGCTAGGCAGCAGTTCTGCGGAAAAGGACCTAGGGGTGACAGTGGACAAGAAGCTGGATATGAGTCAGCAGTGTGCCCTTGTTGCCAAGAAGGCCAGTGGCATTTTGGGATGTATAAGTAGGGGCACAGCGAGCAGATCGAGGGACGTGATCTTTCCCCTCTATTCGACATTGGTGAGGCCTCATCTGGAGTACTTTGTCCAGTTTTGGGCCCCACACTACAAAAAGGATGTGGATAAATTGGAGAGAGTCCAGTGAAGGGCAACAAAAATGATTAGGGGTCTGGAACACATGACTTATGAGGAGAGGCTGAGGGAACTGGAATTGTTTAGTCTGCAGAAGAGAAGAATGAGGGGGGATTTGATAGCTGCTTTCAACTACCTGAGAGGTGGTTCCAGAGAGGATGGTTCTAGACTATTCTCAGTGGCAGACGAGGACAGGACAAGGAGTAATGGTCTCAAGTTGCAGTGAGGGAGGTTTAGGTTGGATATTAGGAAAAACTTTTTCACTAGGAGGGTGGTGAAACACTGGAATGCGTTACCTAGGGAGGTGGTAGAATCTCCTTCCTTAGAAGTTGTTAAGGTCAGGCTTGACAAAGCCATGGCTGGGATGATTTAATTGGGGATTGGTCCTGCTTTGAACAGGGGGTTGGACTAGATGACCTCCTGAGGTCCCTTCCAACCCTGATATTCTATGATTCAAGGGCCAAGCAGGGTTTTCATCTGTAATTTACTCTCAACAGCAGTCTTCTCCCCCTCCCCACTATAACCCAGGGCTCTCTTGTAATTGCCAGACACTGTTAAAACCTACATCCCGCCCCCTCCCCACATCTTACCTTTGTTGAGAGCGGTAAGAGGTTTCCGTCCACTCGGGTCAAATCCACTGGGGGCAATTGAAAACCTAGGCGGGATGGTTAGACAGGTGGTGGGCAACCGGGTGGGGATGTAACCTGATGTGAAGAACTCATCATTCAACAGTTCGTCAATAGTAGGGCGGGTGGCAGGGTCAGATCTCAGCATCTTCTGGATGAGATTAGCAGCTACGGGGTTGATGTGCTGAAAGAGGGGATAGGCAGGGTTCATGAGTGAAGGCCAGGAGATAAGCACGACCTAGCACTGGTGTGCACAATGGATAGGTCAGCCCCACAACTAGTGAGGCTTTCCTGCTCCAAGCAGAGGTCATGCCTGGTTGGGAGATCAGGACTTAAGTCTGGAGGAGCTGCGGAGGATTAGAGTTCTAGAGGGCTATTTCAGGGTGAAAGCTTACAGTGCAAGTGCAATTGGTGATTGCGGAAGGTTCTGACAGGCAGCAGCAGGGATAGGTTTGATACCCAGACCAGTTCAAATTCTGAGTCCAGCCACAAAGGAGAAGGAGTCCAATGGTAGGAAGGGAGTTGGAATCCCTTATGTGCCCATGATATCACCCAACAGAATATTGTAATGCATCTCTGTGCCAGTTTGGGGGGCTAGCTCCCCCCTCCCTTCCCCTGGGAGTTGGCCTTTCAAGTTAACACTCCCTGCATTAAGCCTAGAAAGGCTTAACACAAATGTAGATCTTTGTTTGGTGTCTCCTCATCTGTACTCAGGATGCTGGAAGCCATTTCCATGGTTATGAGCAGGCACCAGAGAAGCAATTTGGCTTCTGCACGGGATATCAGCTCTTTTACAAAGGTGACAAAGATCGACCAGGAGGACGAACCCTCCCCTCTGCAGCAGGCTCCGTACCTTGGGGATGTTATACTCATTCTTCTTAATTCGGATGTATGTTTCTTTTAGACAAGAGGTTTCAAAGGGTGGCTTCCCTACCAGGAGAGTGTACCTGCATATTTAAGATATATAAAAGCCCGTCACAAGGAGGAGACTGCAAGATTTCCCCCATGAGGTGTCTTTCGCAGTGGGGGAGAATCACCACACACCCAGGAGATGAAGGGCAGCAGATAATTGTAACTGAAATGCCAGTTCAGTTTCCAGTTCCCTGCTCCCTAAGGGAGGAGATTGGAACTTGGCACCCTCTGGAGGGAGTTCCAGCTAGTAGGTGGCACTTGGGACTTTAAAGAGAGAAGCTTCAAAATAACCTGCCCTATAACAGGAAGTTAGCCTGCAAATGCCAGTGGGTGCACATAGGGCCGGGTGCGCACACAACAGCTGGCAGGTCAAGGTAAGCAGAAAAATCGCAGTGATAGTCTGATCTGAGGAATTTTCTGGAGGGAGTCAAGCCCCCGTCACAAAGCAAACGAGCCATGAAGGAAGCGGAGAATCATTACCATCTCCACCCCTTGATTACTGCCTTTATGGAAGTAGTCCTACTAGGGCAGCCTAATTTTCAAACCATTAATTTTAAACTGTAACATTTAAGACCCAGTCCAGACAGAGATTTGAACCGTGTTAGCAGCATTATAGCTAGAGAACAGCACACAGCTGGGTCTCAGGCCAGTTAGCGCCTCAGGCCCGGTCTACGGGTAAAAATCTGATCAACCTAGCTACATCGCTCAGGGCTGTGAAAAATGTCATGCCCCAGTGCTGTGGTTTAGACACAGTTAGGTCAATGGAAGACTTCTTCCACAGATGTAGCTAATTCACCTCTCCTCCGAGAGGTGGATTAACTCCATTGACGGAAAAACCCTTCAGTCAATGTAGAAAGCATCTGCCCTGTAACACCACAGTGGCTCAGCTGCAATGCCATAGCAGGGCCATTGGTGCATTGACAGGCCCTTAGTCTGCACTTAAGCAGGTCCTGGCTTGGAATTGGTCATCTTTGTTTCATAGCGTCTCCTTTAAGAAAAAGGCTCCTTACAATCTAAGAGTAACTTGAAACCAGGAACCGATCACGGTCTAGTTGACTGAGCTGGCTCATCTCAGCAGCCTTAAGCCCATTACATGCTGAAGGCCCAAGTTTAAGGGCACACAAACAAAAACTGAAGATGCGTCATAAAAAAAAAAAACTTACATAATGCAGCCGATGGACCAAATGTCCACTTCAAAGCTGTGTCCCTTCTTGCCCAGCACTTCAGGAGCTATATAGTTTGGCGTCCCACACAGGGTCTTCTTACGCTCACCATCATATTCTACTTTGGTTGCCAAGCCAAAGTCACCTTGAAAGAACGTTGGTGTCAGTCGGGGTTACGCACCAGGAAGACCAGCAGTTCTCAGGTGGTATCTTGGGGACATTCAGTGATCACAGACCTTGCTGCTGAGCCACAAGTGGCAGAATTATAGGCAACATCCTCCAAATATTGAGTCTTAAACAGCCTGAGAGGCTGGTTTCAGGGTAGCCCGCTCAGAAAGGGGGAAGAATTCTGACAGGGGGGTTAAGAAGCTATCCTGTGGTTTTGTGGCAGCAGAAGCTACTGCTCTCTCCGCTGTCCTTTCTACAAGCGAGCCAGCCCTCAAGGGAGAACGTCCCAAGGGCTCTCTGCAGCAAGAGAGGAAGAGAAAGGCTCCCTGGGCTGACAGATTCCTGGACATGCTTCTCCCCTGCGCAGACAAGTGGATAGGGAAGTGCCCTGCAGGTGTCCATACCTATTTTCACCTCCATGTCATCGTTGAGGAAGAGGTTGCCCAGCTTGAGGTCCCTGTGGATGACCCGGTTGCCGTGCAGATACTGGCAGCCCAGGATTGTTTGCCGCAGATAGTACCGAGCTTCGGGCTCTGTCAATGCTTTCCTCCGCTTATGCAGCTCCAACAGGGACTGGGGGCCAGGAGAGAGGCAGGATCATGAGCACCCCCCAGCTGAGAGCCAGTTCCCCCCCCCCCCCACAAATTCCATCCCATTTGTGTCCCAGGTGAGAGATCCCAACCCACCCTCCTGAAAACCAGGTATCCTCCCAGCCGCTTATCCAGCCCCCGGGGCAGGCCCAACCCATCCTGCCTCCCTCACCCTTCTACCCCGGTGCCTGGGCTGGGGACTCTCCCCCCGCGGGCATCACCCCGCCCTAGCGCCACTGAGGGGAGAGGTACCCTGGGAAGGTTTAGGAGGGTCCCCGCGCCTTGCTGCTCAGGGCTCCTGGCCCTTTAAGGGCTTGGAACACTCAGACAGGGTGGAACGCGGAGACAGGTTCAGAGTTCCGGCCGGGCGCCGCCCGCATCCCGCGTGGAACCCGGCCCCGGCCCCGGCCCCTCGGCCCGGCCGCCCGCCCCCTTCCCCGGCCCCGGCCCCGGCCCCTCGGCCCGGCCGCCCGCCCCCTTCCCCGGCCCCGGCCCCTCGGCCCGGCCGCCCGCCCCCTTCCCCGGCCCCGGCCCCGGCCCCTCGGCCCGGCCGCCCGCCCCCTTCCCCGGCCCCGGCCCCGGCCCCTCGGCCCGGCCGCCCGCCCCCTTCCCCGCCCCCTTCCCCAGCCCCGGCCCCGGCCCCTCGGCCCGGCCGCCCGCCCCCTTCCCCAGCCCCGGCCCCGCCGCCCGCCCCCTTCCCCAGCCCCGGCCCCGGCCCCTCGGCCCGGCCGCCCGCCCCCTTCCCCAGCCCCGGCCATGGGAACAGCGGGCATCCGGGCCAGCCGCGGCCGGGCCCCAGGGACCTGCAGCGGCCCCGAGAGCCGACGTCTCTCTCCGCCCCGGGCGCGGGCCGGACCCGGCGGCGCGCTGGCGGAGTCGGGGCTCGCCCCCCCCCCGAGCGCGCCCCCCGCCGCCCCCTCACCCTCCGGCGGCAGAGCTCCAGCACCACGAAGACGAAGTCGCTGTCCTCGAAGAAGCCCTGGAAGCCGACCACGTGGCGGTGCGCCAGGCTGCGGTGGATGGAGATCTCCATGGACATCTTCTCCTTCTGGTGCGGCTTCACCAGCAGCGACTTGGGCACGATCTTGCCCGCGAACACCTCCTGGCTCTGCAGCTCCGCGATCTCGTAGCACTTGGCGAAGCCGCCCTTGCCCAGGAAGCGGCCGCGCATGTAGCTCCGGCGGGTGCGGGGATCCACCAGCACCTTGGGGATCTCCTTGGCCGCCGCCCCGGCCCCGGCCCCGGCCCCGGCCCCGGCCGCCTTCCCGGGCTCCGCCGCGCCCGGCGGCTTCGCCCCCTTCCCGGCCACCGCGCTCATGATCCTGCCCCTGCCCGCGGCTCCCGAACCCTGCCCGGCTCCCCGCGCGGCTGCTGCCCGGCCCTGCGCCGACCTCGCTCCGCTCCGCGCCCCGCCGGCTCCGGGCCCCGCTCTCGCCGCCGCCGCCCCGACACTGTAACAATTTCAAACCTCCAGCCGGAGCGTTACCAGCCCCCAGCGCGCTCCCCATTGGCTGCTAGGATTTAAAATCCAAGCCGCCCGCCGCTAGGCACCATGGGAACGCCCCCTCCCGCCCGGTTTAAAGGGACAGGCGCGCCCGGGCGCCGCGAGCCGACAGCCGCGAGCCGCTTCCAGGACACAGGGTCTCGCCCCGCAGCGTCGCCCCCGCGGGAAGCAGCTCTCCTGCCCCCAGCCGTGCTCCAGCCACCGTCCCCCAGCCGTGCAGCTCTAGGCCCAGCCGCTCTCCCCCGACATGTGATCCAGCCACCCCGCCACCCCCCCATGTGCAGCTCTAGCCCCAGACACCCCCTCCCACATGTGCTCCAGCCACCCCCCCACCCCCCCGATGTGCAGCTCTAGCCCCAGACACCCCCTCCCACATGTGCTCCAGCCACCCCCCCACCCCCCCGATGTGCAGCTCTAGCCCCAGACACCCCCTCCCACATGTGCTCCAGCCACCCCCCCCCACCCCCCCGATGTGCAGCTCTAGCCCCAGACACCCCCCCCACATGTGCTCCAGCCACCCCCCCCCACATGTGATCCAGCCACCCCCCCACACACCCCCCATGTGCAGCTCTAGCCCCAGCCGCTCTCGCCCCACATGCAAAGCTATGAGATCAGCCTTCCCTTCCCCCCTTGAACTTTCTCAGCTTCCTTCTGGTGGGTTACAGGAGCCTAGTCACAGGCTGTGGGCTCACTGCGGATGTGCTTCCTGCAGAGTAGGAGCTAGTGTAGCCCCTGCCCTCTCCGTGAGCCACTCCTGCGGCACACACCTCACTAGGAGGACTTTGGTTTCTCTTTTTTGTCACAGGCTCCTCGAGCATTTCAGGCCTTACCGGGGAACAGACATCTCTCAGCAAATAGTTTTCTTAACTTTTTATTATTGCCCTTTGCCTGCTGAGCTTATCAATACCTTGCTACTTAGGGACCCTCGAAAAGCCCCCTGCACGGGAGGAAATTCTAAGAGTGAGGACAATTCAAATGGAGATTCTAACTGTGGATAAAAAACAAACAAACACCCCCTAATGAAATGCTACCTTGGTAAATAGCCATTTAACTAGCGTGGCCTAGGGCCTGCTGGAAATTGACTGTTCCACAGCTCAGCCCTGGCTTCAAGTAGATTGAGGTTGGGTACTTTTGTTGATCATCATCATCTATTTACCACCGCCCCACAGCCTATGGTAAGGCTTTGAAACAAACACAGGAGGAGTCTTGCCGGGTGAGCAACCGCTTCTCTAGGCGCCTCAAGCTGCAGCCGGGTGTTTAGCTGTCCCCACAGCCACAGCTGCAGCCTGGGCAGGGAAGGGATTTTGAGCTGGCCCCTGTGAAACTGGCCTTATTGCAGAGTCTTAGTAGATGTGACTTCAACAAATTATTCACAAAGGAACTTGGCCTGCAGAGTCCCCCAACCCCCCTTCTTTAAAGTATGAGGTATTGGCTGCTGTTGAAGGCATCTGAAGGATGAAATAGTCTGACATGACAGGTTTCAGAGTAACAGCCGTGTTAGTCTGTATTCGCAAAAAGAAAAGGAGGACTTGTGGCACCTTAGAGACTAACCAATTTATTTGAGCATGAGCTTTCGTGAGCTACAGCTCACTTCATCGGATGCATACCGTGGAAACTGCAGCAGACATTATATACACACAGAGATCATGAAACAATACCTCCTCCCACCCCACTGTCCTGCTGGTAATAGCTTATCTACAGTGATCAACAGGTGGGCCATTTCCAGCACAAATCCAGGTTTTCTCACCCTCCACCCCCCCACACAAATTCACTCTCCTGCTGGTGCTAGCCAGCTAGCTAGTCTGACATGGTGCAGCAACATCTATTAATTTCCTGTTTGTTATTTGACAAGTTAGCGTCAAAGACCCAAATGTTATTCAAATGGATTGAATTCACATTTAAATAACTCCAGTAAATTCATTAAAAGGGGCAAGTCTAAGTCTTCAGCTGTGCAAGTTAAAGCCCGCAAACAGTCTTTGCAGTAAGATTGATGTGACCGTAAATTCGCTTGCTCAGGCTCCATATTCCAAGGGGAGGGAGCACCGGCTACAGCGCACGAAGAGGCCGGGAAGCAGGGAGCTAGAGAACCGCGCTCCGCGGCCCGTGCGGACAGGGATCTGCCCACGGCAGCCGGGGACACAGCGGTCAGGGCCAAGGCACCTAGACACAGGGACTTGTCCACACAGTGATTTATTACAGGAAGCTAGAGTGGTCGCGGAACGCAAAGAAACAAGTAACTTAACACATGTCTGGGTCCCCTTACAGCGTCATTCCTGGAGCCGTGTTTTGGCGGGGGCCGCGCTCTGCAATACACCCCCTGCCCCCCTTCTCCTTTTCACACCCCCCCCCACAGCTGGCTCCATTTCTAGGCGGCTCTGGCTGCTCCCCTGGAGTAAGAGGTGCCAGAGGCCGCGGGGGCTTCGTTCCGTCCATTGCGCCCGGGGAGCTGCGGCGCAGGATCACACATCGCCTGGGGTCCTTTGGCCTCGCAGCCGGAGCAGCGTCCCGCCCAGGGCCGCCCGCTGCAGCGCTTAGTTTGTGCCAGGCTTGAGCCCCGGCCGGCCGCTCCGGGCTTGCAGCACCAGGTGTGAGTGTAAACAAATCGCAGGAGCCCCAGCAGCTCCTTCACTACACGGGAAGCCCTGCCCCTCCCTAGCTGGTAGCACAGGGCTGCTGAGCAGGCCCCTCCAAGGAAGGGGGGGGGGACGCGGTGCCTTTGTCCCTATGCAGGGAGGCGGGTGGTGGGACTCACTGCAGGACAAGAGTGGGAGCAGCTGGGCAGCTTTATTCGGATATTAGAAACTCAGCTGCCCTCAGCAAACCCCATGGAACAAGGTCAGGCCCCTGGCAGCTGCAGCCGGGGCAGGGAAGGGATTTTGAGCCCGCCCGTTTACAGCTCTGGCTTTAGGAGCCCTGTAACCTCAGTGACCGAGAAGGTTATGGAGAAAGGCAGGCTTTGGCAGAGGAGGCGTGAGCGCTCATCCTACCGCTGCCGAGATTGGGAGACCCACAGCGGCATCCCCAGAAGTCCGGGACAAGCTAACAGGAGGCAGGGAGCTGCCTTGGAGGCTTCCCCTGCCCTCCGAACCCAGCAAAAGGGAGAGAGAAAGCCACAGCCCCCCCACTGTCGCCGGGCTCGTTGCTCGGCTCCGACACCTTGCTCCCGAAACTCTCCGGCTCGGCCAGGCTGGGGTTCCCCCTGCCCGGAGCGCACAGCCCTGGAGAGCCGCCCGTGGGCGCACGCGGGGCGCAGGAACACCCCGAGCCTGCTGCTGCCGGCAGGGACCCCCCCCTTCTAGCCGGCGCCTGGAGGCGGGGTACATGGGGAGCAGAGCCCGCTCCTCCCCCCGCTGGCAGGCGGGGAACAATCCCGAACGGGTCACTCTCAGCGGGCGGAGCGGGAGCGCCCTGCAGGCAGCTCCGGTCCGCTCCCTCCAGCTGCCGGGGGACCCTCTCCCGCCCGGCTCTGGGGCCCGCTGGCCGCGGCACCCCGGGGTCCGCTCTCAGCCCCGCCGGGCCCTAGCAGACCGCGCAGCTGTGGCTCTTGCCGCTCCGGCGGGGCGGCTCCTTGGAGAAGGTCTGGGGCCGGCGGCGCTGCAGGGCCGGGCTGAGCCGCCCGGGCAGGTTGACCTGGCTCAGCAGCTCCTGGAAGAGGCCGACCACGTTGCGCCCCTGCTTGGCCGACGCCTCCAGGCAGGGACAGCCCCAGTCCCGCTGCGCGGCGGCGATGCGTGGGTCGGGCTCGCCCGGCGCCAGGTCGCTCTTGTTCCCCACCACCACGAAGGGCACCGCGCCCCGCTTGGCCTCCAGGATCTCGTCCCGCAGCCGCTGCACCTCGGCGAAGGAGTCGGGCTCCTGCAGCGAGTAGACCAGGGCGAAGGCGTCGGCGCGGCTGATGCAGAGGCGCCGCATGGCCGGGAAGCTGTAGCTGCCGCTCGTGTCCAGGATCTCCAGGCGGAGGCGCAGCCCGGAGCCCGCCTCCAGCTCCAGCTCCAGCTGGTGCAGCTCCTCCACCGTGCGCCGGTGCCGCGCCTCGAACGTGTCCTGCAGGAAGCGGCGGATCAGCGCCGTCTTGCCCACGCCCGCCGCCCCGAAGAGCACCAGGCGCACCCGGGCCTCGGGCGCCGGGCACAGGGCCATGCGGGGCGTCCGGGCAGCGTCCGACTCCTCCCGGGGGCAGCGCGCTGGGACCCTCTCGCCGCCAGACCCCGCTTGGCACCTGCGGGGAGCCGCCCGCGCCCGCCCTTTATAGCCGCCCGCCCGGGGCTCCCGCCGGCAGCCAATCCGCCCGCAGGGGAGGCGCTCGGGCCGGACTCGGCCGGGGACAGTCACCTGCGGGCCCCGCCCGAGGGCGAATGTCAGCGGCTGCCGGGCGGCGGGAGGGACGGGGGGCGGAGGGCACGGGACGGGGGGCGGGAGTGACGGGGGACGGGGGGCACGGGACGGGGGGCGCAGGTGCTTCCCCAAGCCTCTGGAGCGGGGCTCCGCCGTGCACCCCGCGGAGTTTGCGGGAGTTTCCTTTCAGCCCCCGAGCAGCACCAAGTTCCCTCGGGCTGCGTCCCCTCAGAGCCGCTAGGGGGCGCTCCCGGGCCGGGCTGCAGGGCCCCGGGGCCCCTTGCACCGGGCAGGCTCGGGCCGGGCCGGGCGCTGCGCCTCCGCCGGGCCTGGGCATCTTTGCAAACACGGGGCTGCCCCTTCCCGTAGCGCCGGCCTGAGCCCAGAGCCAAGCCGCGTCCAGCCCCGTTGTAACGGAGCCGGGCCCAGCATGGGGAGCTGGGCTGGACGTTTCCTGGGGGACACTGGGTGGGGTCCTTCGGTCAATGTCCCGGGGAAGGGGGCTGGGGGGGCTGCCGCACCCCCTGGCTTGAAGCGGTTTCCATCATATACAGTTTGATTCATTGGATCCCAAGGCCTGGAGCGTCGCTGCCTGCGGGGGGCGCGGGGGTGTCCCACCGGCCAGGCCCCCACCTGCCTGCCCACCATCACACATGCCCCCTGGGCTGGCGCTAAGGGAAACTGCACTGGAGAGAACTGCGGCCCTCAGCCAACGGGGAGCAGGGCTGCTGGGAGGGTCGCTGGGGCAATGCCTTGGGGAGCGATGTGTAGCAGGTTCACGAGCCACAGGACCGAGCCCGGGTGCTCTTCTGCCAGACAGCTGGCTGCGAGAAGCCCCCAGGGGCTACTTGTGGGACCCCCATGCTGGGTAGGGAAGTCCGCAGCCTGGGTGGGTGGGTACAGGGAGGGGAGCTGCCCTTTGCTGTCCGTTCTCCAGGAGAGCTAGGCCATAGCTGGGTGTCAAAGCACCCCAACGCTCCACGCCTGTGGGGAGGTGATGCTAGGGGAGTCTGAGCCTAAGGGGAAGAGAGAGAAATGGGGGTCCCATGCCACAGGGCAGAACAGGCCTCTTATCCACTATGTCAGATGCTGGGGGGGGGTAGGCAGCAGGTCTCAACAGCTGGCCCTAAAGACACCGAGGTTGTGGTGCCTCTGAGTCTCCCAGTCTCCCCAGAAGGCAACAGCAGGTAGGGGAAGCGGGGTGTGTTGGGGGCTGGGATGGTTTTGTGTGTCTGGGGGTGGTTAGCGGGAACCTCCATAAGCTCAAATAGCCTCAAGGCTGTGGGAAGCGTCTCTGCCCTGACCCAAGCTGGGACTCTCCCGTCAGTGCTTTGGGCATATGCTGGAGGGCTCTCTGCACGTTGTGGCGAGGGTAGGTTGCAGTATTGATGTTGGTTTTGCACATGTGTTTTTGCAACACGACCTTATTGTGACAATCTAAATATCATCCCCCGTAACGATGCAACATCACGATGTAATATATGGGACAGAACATGGAGGATTTAGGGGACTACTTGTCTGATACCCTCTGTGCCTTCTAGGAGAGCAGATCTTTTAGAACAGAGGCCCTGATAATTTATGTTAATATAACAAACACCCTAATGGTCTCGAGTGTGCACAACCCCGTGTGTACCAGGGCACCATTCGAGCCCCCTGGTGTATTCAGGGAATTTCCAGTGAAAAGGTTTTCCATGAAGTTATCAGCTACCTCCAGTGCTGTGTTACGGTTTAACACGCCCACCTCCCACATCATGGTGGGCATGAACAAGGGGCAGAGGAATGAATCCAGTTGGTCTTTCCCCTTTCCACCTGGGAAACACCTACAGGGAGCTGGGGAAACAGGGGTGGCCTTGGTGCTCCATTAGGGAATAGGGATGAGCTTTGGAAGGAAGAGTGAGGGGCTTAGGAGAAGAGAGGATGATGGGAAAGAAAAGAGCAGAACAGAAGGGCGGGGGAGAAAATTGCTGAGGGGCAGAGTAAACAAGGGGAGGCTGAAGCAAACCTGACCTTGAAGAAAAGTAACTGCTCTGATTGTGGACAGCCAGCGTGACCAGCTGTTGGGCACAGTGCCCCGTGAGAACATGTTCAGGGGGAAGGTGCTGCCCCCAGACTCCGGATGGGTCCCCACCATCGCCGGCAGAGCACCACTGCTCGGGAGTGTGGCCCTGCCTGGTCCTACAGCATGGCCCAGCTGACACCACAAATGAGCAGCTTTTAGCTGAGCCCCTCGTGTGGGTCACATACAGATCTGTAAATGCACACAGGCTGTCAGCCATTCTGATACCACATTGCTTTCCTTCCCCAGAACTTTGAGGCTGAGAGAAGTGTGCAACTTGCAGGTGGCTTGGGCTATTTTATCTCACACTTACCGGGAATATTATTCATCTTCCCAAGAAAAGACACTACTGAATGGATTGTGTGTTCCTCCCTTTGTCTATTGTTCATCGTATACTGTATATTGTTCTCCCTGAGAGTGAAACATGATGTCCTACTGCAGTGAATTTGCCAGATAATGTATCTGAGGGCATGGCCAGTGGCTTGGCTGAGGTGTGTATTGACTGGCCTTGCTGGGTGTGGTCCTCTTGGGATAGTTTTTTGCTTTGCATAAAGTGTTGTGCGTGTAAAGCAATCAGACGTTAACACCCTGATGGCTCTTATTGCTTCCATGGAAGATGACATGCCAGCCGGTCACATCCTTCCCGCAGATTAGTTGGAGTTGACTGGCCATGGAGCGTGGGTGTTGCTATCGTGTACAGGGGGCAGTGATCTTCATCTAGGTCAGAGCTGGTGACCTAGAGGTGAAGAACTCTGTCTTGGCTTTCCAGTCCCCTGAGCCAGACGGGTTGGGACAGGTGACCTAGACAGGAGAGACTCTGTAGCCCATTTCCAGTCCTTTGAGCTCATCTCGCCTCCTTCATTTGAAATGAGTTTTTTTAAAATATTTCATTTCTCATTTAGTTTGACATTAAGAGAAAAGCTCTCTCAGCCACGACTTAGAGAATGGGGATGCTTTAAAGGTGACTTGCAAAGGAAATTAACTTAAGGATTAGGTGTTTGCCCTTTTTAGTTGTTTGTGGGGGGTTTTTTTAATGGGGTGAAAGCTGGAAAAGACCCCTTCCTCCAGGTATTTTTCTGCTCATTTTTTAGTTGGGATGTCCAGAATGTCAAGTCTGGCCTCCCTGGGTTCTGGTGAAGGACTTGGTGGAAGTCTAACATGTGTATTGGGAGCTCTCCCATGCCTGTAAAGAGTTAACACCTCATCCCTTCGATTAAAGACACCCTTTCTCCCAAGAGTGTACTAGGCATTGCAGGTAAAGATGTGTAAACAAAAATATGTCTGGCTGAAACGCTCTCTCCTTCTCGGTAGTTTGGCTTCCAGGCTTTGAGCTTCCAAGGCAGAGGGACTTGGATTTCTCACGTAAAAACCAAACAGAATGATTATTTATTTTTTTACAAACTCCTTCTGGGCCTTGCCTAGTTGCCCATAAATTAAGAGCTCTGAGGTCCACTGAAAGATATTCCTCATCCACTTTGTCTCTCTAATGTCTTGGGACCAAGACAGCTACAACACCACCGTTTATTTTCTAACCTACCCCTCATGTTTATGCTTGTCCTGTAGAGAGTGGGATGTTTCGTTTTGGTCCCCTTGGGCGTCGCCATTGCACTGGGGTTCTGAGTTTGATAGTTTCCCTCGCAGGTATTTCTTGTTCTAAAGCCCCATCTAGCTCTGTTTGGAGAGTCCCTGTTGCTCGTTCCCCTGTGGACCTGCTGAGTCCCCTGCTCTCGGGATGATTCTGCTGGCAGGGGTTCCTTTAGATGCCCCACACTCTCTCACAGCTGCTGTTTGCTGTGAGGTTTTCACTGGAAGGAAACTCACTCTGCAGGCTCCCAGCACTCTCTGTTCCTGCTCAAATATTTACCTGCAGAATTAATGAGAAACAGTTTTCGTTAGTCAGCGAGTGGAGGTGAATGCCAGGGCTGCCCACACAGCAGGAGATTAACTGATTAATGGCAGGAGGGAAGGAGGTGTCAAACTGTGGGTCAAGTTGTGTATCCATCCATCAGCCTCAGCAGATGGAGCCCAATGAACCCCAACTGGATCCTGCCACTGCTCCAGGGAGACTTCAGATGATGCCCTCTGTGCCAAGGCTCACATTGAGCCATCTCTGGAGGCGCACGGCCCCAGCCCAACTCCAGTGGGTCCATCAGCTTCCTCAGAATCTAAATGTCACAGCGATGGTTTCTATTTTAGCCTCCCTGGTTGGGAAGATCCATCCCAAATGTGATCTGGATCCAGGCTGCAAGCCTTCTTCTCTCTCTCTCTCGTGCTGGTTCACACAGGTGCGAGTGAGAGGAGAACTGGGGCCTGAGCCTACAGATGGACCTATCGGGATGGAAGGTGTTAAGAGCACAGGGAGGTTGCTGCACTGGGGGACAGTGATGGAGGGGGGACTGTACGTGAAGGAGTTTGGTGATGGGGGCAGGGCCCTGTAATGGCCAGTGTTCAGACCTGCCGCTTTGTGGGTCTCCAGGCCTAACTCCTGGCAAAGGAGGCGGACGGGGCTCTGAGCTTGTGACGCCCACTGGCTGCAGCAGTGGCCATGGAAAGCAACGCAAGCTGTCCTGTACTCAGGTATCACATTTGAGGGAAGGATTGCTTTTCCATCACAATTTCCTAAGCCAGTTGCTAAGGCTACACACTAGCAGTTCAGCATTTGGAGCTGAGGTGATGTGAACTGCCATGGCCATCTCAGTGAATTGTTAACTCTGGGCCCTAAAGATGACCATTCAGGGGAAGATTTTTCCCAAGACACAAATGGCTGTCAGGCACCTAGCTGCCCTGGAATTTGATTGGGAGGTAGAGGTGCCTGTCTGCCGTCAGGGCCTTTGAAAATCTTATACTCTGAAATGTTGACATTGTTGATTATTTCCCTGCTGATCTTTAGCAGAAACACCCAGCTGCTCTGGGGTTGTGAGCAGAGCTTGAGGAGGGTGCCACTACTTCCCCTCCCACAGGTTGACCCTTGATTTGCTGGGGTCTCTGTGCACGCTCCCTGCCAGGCCTGTGTCCTTTACATGCTTGCAGAGGGGGGTTTCTACGGAAGGCAGTTTGACTGGGAGACTCGAGACGCGTGCTGCTTGCCAGGAGCTAGAATTCAGGATGTGACGGAGCATCTGCCGAGACTGATCCAGCCCTCGGACCGCTACCCCTTCCTTCTTCCCCACGTGGGCACCAATGATACTGCCAAGAATGACCTTGAGCAGGTCACTGCGGACTACGTGGCTCTGGGAAGAAGGATACAGGAGTTTGGGGCACAAGTCAAACAAGTCGTGTTCTCGCCCATCCTCCCTGTGGAAGGAAAAGGCCCAGGTGTGTGGGTGTCAGGTATCATAGGCACGGGAAGGCTTTGCCTTCCCAAACAGCCTGACGGCCCCCTGCCCATGCTCCACCCCCAGGGCCCACCCTGCTGTTCCCTTAGTGCCAGAGGCTGGGGCAGGCAGGCAGGCTGAGGGCTGCGGCATGCCCCGGGGCCGTGCCACGCCACCTGTCCTCCGAGCTCTGGGGCTGCGCTGCCCGCCCAGTGCTCTGGCTGCGCTGCCTGCCCAGCGCTGGGGCTGGGTTCGCTCCAGCCGCGCCGCCTGCCACCCGCCCAGCGCTGCGGCTGGCAGCTTGACTAGGGAGTGCCTTCAGAGGTGGGGGGTCGGGCCAGGTGGTGCAGCCCAGGCCGTGCTGCCTGGCGCTCCAGGGTCGGGGGCACTAGCCTGGGGCAGAGGCCAGCGGCCACAGTGGGCAGGGGGGAGGCCTGGGGGCACTGGGCAGGGGCCAGCGGCCACAGTGGGGGCTGGGCTCCAGTGGGTGCAGAAGGGGTGGGGCCTCAGGCAGAAGGGGCGGGGCTGGGGGGACTAGCCTCCCCAAGCCAGGGGTTCACCCATGTCAGGCCCGTGTCAGGGTAGGACCATCAAACTGTGGAGGTAAATGCATGGTTGCGGAGGTGGTGTTGGAGAGAGGGCTTTGGATTCTTCAACCCTGGGATGTTGTTCTGGGAAGAAGGAGTGCTAGGAAGAGATGGGATCCACCTAACGAAGAGAGGGAAGAGCATCTTCACAGGCAGGCTGCTAACCTAGTGAGGAGGGCTTTAAACTAGGTTCGCCTAGGGATGGAGACCTAAGCCCAGAGGTAGGTGGGGAAGTAGGATACCAGGAGGAAACACAAGGAGGAGGGTGTTACAGGGGAGGCCTCCTGCTTCATACTGAGAAAGCAGGACAATCGGCTAGTTATCTTAGGTTCATGTACACGAACGCAAGAAGCCTGGGAAACAAGCAGGAAGAATTGGAAGTCCTGGTACAAGTCAAGGAACTATGATGTGATTGGAATAACAGAGACTTTGTGGGGTAACTCACATGACTGGAGTACTGTCATGGATGGGTATAAACTGTTCAGGAAGGACAGGCTGGGGAGGAAAGGTAGGGGAGTTGCACTGTATGTAAGGGAGCAGTATGACTGCTCAGAGCTCCGGTATGAAACTGGAGAAAAGCCTGTTGAGTGTCTTTGGATTAAGTTTAAAGGCAAGAGCAACAAGGGTGATGTCGTGGTGGGCATGTGCTATAGACCACCAGACCAGGAGGATGAGGTAGACAAGGCTTTCTTCAGACAACTAGCAGAAGTTTCCAGATCACAGGCCCTGGTTCTCATGGGGGACTTCAATCACCCTGACATCTGCTGGGACAGCAATACAGCAATGCACAGACAATCCAGGAAGTTTTTGGAGAGTTTTGGGGACAACTTCCTGGCACAAGTGCTGGAGGAACCAACCAGGGGCCATTCTCCTCTTGGCCTACTGCTCACAAACAAGGAAGAATTGGCAGGGGAAGTAGAAGTGGGTGGCAACCTGGCCAGCAGTGACCATGAGATTGTCGAGATGGGGGAGGTCCTGGGTGACTGGAAAAAGGCTAATGTAGTGCCCATCTTTAAAAAAGGGAAGAAGGATGATCCGGGGAACTACAGCCCAGTCAGCCTCACCTCAGTCTCTGGAAAAATCATGGAGCAGGTCCTCAAGGAATCCATTTTGAAGCACTTAGAGGAGAAGAAAGTGATCAGGAACAGTCAGCATGGATTCACCAAGGGCAAGTCATGCCTGACCAACCTGATTGCCTTTCATGATGAGATAACTGGCTCTGTGGATGAGGGGAAAGCAGTGGACGTGATATACCTTGACTTTAGCAAAGCTTTTGACACGGTCACCCACAGTATTCTTGCCGGCAAGTTAAAGAAGTATGGATGAATGAATGGACTATAAGGCAGACCGATAGCTGGCTAGATTGTCGGGCTCAACAGGTAGTGATCAATGGCTTGATGTCTAGTTGGCAGCCAGTATCAAGCAGAGTGCCCCAGGGACCGGTTTTGTTCAACATCTTCATTAATGATGTGGAGGATGGTGTGGATTGCACCCTCAGCAAGTTTGCAGATCACACTAAGCTGGGGGGAGAGGTAGCTACACTGCAGAATAGGGATAGGATCCAGAGTGACCTAGACAAATTGGAGGATTGGGCCAAAAGAAATCTGATGAGGTTCAACAAGGACAAGTGCAGAGTCCTGCACTTAGGACGGAAGAATCCCATACACCGCTACAGACTAGGGACTGACTGGCTAAGCAGCAGTTCTGCAGAAAAGAACCTGGGGGTTACAGTGGATGAGAAGCTGGATGAGTCAACAGTGTGCCCTTGTTGCCAAGACGGCTAATGGCTGCATTAGTAAGAGCGTTGCCAGCAGATCAAGGGAAGTGATTATTCCCCTCTATTTGGCACTGGTTGGTGAGGCCACACCTGGAGTATTGCATCCAGTTTTGGTTCCCCCACTACAGAAGGGATGTGGACAAATTGGAGAGAGTCCAGCAGAGGGCAACGAAAATGATTAGGGGGCTGGGGCACATGACTTATGAGGAGAGGCTGAGGGAACTGGGATTGTTTAGTCTGCGGAAGAGAAGGGTGAGGGGGGATTTGCGAGCAGCCTTCAACTACCTGAAAGGGGGTTCCAAAGAGGGCTGGAGCTTGGCTGTTCTCAGTGGTGGCAGATGACAGAACAAGGAGCAATGGTCTCAGATTGCAGTGGGGGGAGGTCTAGGTTGGATATTAGGAAAAACTATTTCACTAGGAAGGTGGTGAAGCACTGGAATGGGTTCCCTAGTGAGGTGGTGGAATCCCCATCCTTAGAGGTTTTTAAGGTCAGGCTTGACAAAGCCCTGGCTGGGATGATTTAGTTGGGGATTGGTCCTGCTTTGAGCAAGGGGTTGGACTAGATGACCTCCTAAGGTCCCTTCTAACCCTGATATTCTAGGATTCTATGAATGGATTGGCTTTTGCTGCTGCATCTGGGTCTCCCTCCCAGCCAGGGGCCTCTGTGGAGGTGGAAATGGTTGGGTTGCCTCCAGCTGAGCCCTAGGGCTTCCCAGGATCCGGTGGGACAAGGGGAGCTACAGGGAACGAGCCCGTGCACCCAGATGCTGCGTCACTGACCTCAGGCTGTTGCATCAGGATGTTATTGCACCGTTCCCCATTCTGGCCCAACAGCATCACTTTTCACTGTAGCATTACAAGTGGGGATACTTTATTGGTCCTGCATGCTGTCCTGAGACCTGGTCCCGCTGCAGAACACAAGGTCACTCCAGCAAAGTCCGGACATTCCCACAAATGAGAGCAAGTGGGGAAGCTCTGGTTTATATTCCACTGTCCTTGATAGATTGGTGAATGTGCAGGGAGTGTTCTGATCACAGTAGGGGAGGGCTGGGTTTATGTATAGAGCTGATCCATATAACAGCTACCTACTGTCCCAGGATATTGAAAGGTGAGTGCCTTACCTCAGGCTTGGGGCTCAGCTGCTCAGCCATATCCTTCCCTGTCAGGATCCCCGCAGCAAACAGCAAATGAGACATTTCAGCCCTTCCAAACCCTCTTCTGGCTGGCCTGTGGCAGTGGGAGCAGCCCCAGAAGGCCCAGCCCCCCCGCAGCGCACTCTTGCTCGACAATAATATTTGTGCAGAGCCGGTTCTACAGCTCAGCACTTTCCAGAGCTCGTTCTGTACATGGGTATGTCAAAAACACAGTGGCAGGGATAACCCCAAGCAAGGCAGGATAGCCCCAAGCCAAAGCCCTGGCTGGAGAGCTCAGCTCAGCTACATGCTCCAGGCTCTGTGATCTCCCTGGCAAGCTAGACCTGTTTGCAGTAATACCTGAGAAGGTGTAGAAACCCCATGTCATGGGTAGCCAAGACCCCTGCAGCCTAGACCACCTTCTCCCTCCCTGCCTTCACTAGTCAGAGCTCCCTTTAGCTTGCAAGCTGCTTGGGGCAGGAGTATGTGTCTCAGGCAGAATGTCTGCAAAGCACTTAGAAGATCTGGAGCACAGTGCGTACATTACAGAGAAACCCCTACAGTGAGCTGGGCACCAGCCAGACCCATGGCACTTAAGCATGACTCAGGCCTGTGGCGGGCTGCCACGGGTCCGGCTCAGCCCTGCGGCGGCCGCACAGCGAGGGGAGTGTTACTGCCTGTGATCGGGGGTGCTATCAAAATGCTTGTGGCTAATCCCCAGTGATCAGCACAGGGGAGAGGTTCACTCACACAGGAGGCAGAACAGCCCTGGGGTTCAGGCACTGGATTGGGATCCACAGACTTCATGTGTGGGCCGGTCACTGCCTTGCTGGCGATCAGTCCATGAATGCCTGCGAGCTGCCGACACTGCTGTGATGGGGCCAGAGAAGGACAAGAGCGGCCCAGGGATGCTGAGCGACACTGTTAGAACAAGTCTCCTGGAGGCGGGGGGGAAAGGGAGTCCAGGGCTGGCGCCCTCGATCCAAGGCACGTTGAGCACTACCATAATCTTACCAATACACCACAGTGGAAGGGGCCGGATTGGTAGCCCTGGGGCCTGACATCTTATGATACACAAAACAACAGCAGCATGGACAGTGACCTCGCAAGTGACACCCACGCACCAGGGTGCCTCAGCGCTGACTTAGAGGTGCCCCCAGGTTCCTTGGCCTCTCGGCAGAGATCGCCAGGCAGAGTGGCAGCTGACGGCGCTGTTTGTTTCCAGGGTTTGGGCATCCAAGCCCTAAGCAGCCTGATCCCTGGGTCCCCCTGAGCCAGTCATGTTGTTTTCCAGGTCCCTGGCTGTTTTCAAGTCTCAGTAAATCATTATCTCTGCCCATGGGGAGAGGAGAGAAAAGACCTGAGGCTTTATTTCCTCCTCAGCTCAGCTTTATTGTCCCTTTTATGACCCCTGGCAGGGCCTGACTGCTGGGCCCCAACCCCCAGCCTGGCTGGTGTTTAGAGAGCAAGAGCAAGAGTCCGGCTGTTGTGAGCAGGGGTTTGTTGGTTTTTCAATTTCCCCCGCCCTGTAGTTACCTTTGGGTGTTGACAGTCGGGGGAGCAGCATCTGGGCCTGCTTTAATTACTGGAGAATGAAACAGTAACAAACAGGCTGGACTTTGCCAGGGCAAATCAGGGCTGTGGGTTGGGCAAAACATTGTGACAGGAGAGTCTGGGGTTGTTTTTAATTAGAGGATAATTAAAAAGTTCTCCTGGGGCCTTTAGGGCCCATTTCATGCTGTCTTCATTGCAGGGAGTCTTCTCCCAAGCAGCAGTACCCCCCCGCATTCACGCGCGCATCAGTTTGCCTTCTCCCAGTTGCACTGTGCCATGCTACCTACCTAGGTCAGATCCCTGATTTCTGCCAGGTCTGGCAGAAGGGGGCCATAGAGTCTTGCTCCCTCTATGGAGGACGGAGGGGACTCAGTCTCTTCGAATGCCTGGCATGCACACTGGCATCTCCGTAGGTTTTCCAGTTGCTCCTTTTACGAGAGATGCCTGCTCAGTCTGGCTCTATCCCCAGCCCTGTTCCCATCTCACGGGGGAAGAAGGAAAATGATCCAACTCTTTTTGTAGCCATTATACCCCTTTCCCACGGAGGGGAATCTGCCAGACATCCCTGCCTGAACTCTCTGCTGCTGTCCTCTCGGGCGCTGCCGGAGACAGAGGCCAGGACCTGCAGAGCTAAAGGCTGTACAGCCCTAGGCTAGTTAACACACCGAGTCCCTGGGCGGGGAGAGTCCCAGAGTCGTGTCCTGTGTGGCTGGGGCACAGGGTGGGAGCTATCACATACACTGCGGTGTGTGTTCGGAGTAGAGAAGAGCCGAACTCTTGCCTAGCGCTCCCCATCCAGCTCAAAGCATCTAAAGGGGTCAAGTGTCACTATCCACTGTGTACAGATGGGAAACCGAGGCATGGGGTGAGTCAGGCTCCCAGCCCTGTAACGCACCCTAGGCCACTAGGGTGTCTGAGCCTAGGGCCTGTGGAACGTGCAGAGGGCTGTTCTGGCGGATCCTGCAGGTACAGATAATCCCCTGTACGTGGGGTTGCTGGCGGCATCTATCCATATTGATTCCCCTCGGCCTGGAACAAGGGCTCAGGTTTCGCCTCTCACGGCGGGTCCCTTCTCCCTCCGTGGAGTTGGAGAGACGGTTGTAGAGCCCGAGGCTTGGGAGGTGGTGACTGTGATGGTGCAGCCTTTGCTACATGCAGCATGCAGGGCCTATTGTGCCCTTGCCCCCCCTTCCCCAGCCCCTCCATAGGCACCCACTTGCCTTCACCTCCTGTACCCAGATTGTCACAGCCCCTGTTCCCTGCAGCCCCAACCGCCTGGTTTTCAGAAGTTCTGAGCACTTGCAGCTGCCATTCATTCAGCCGCGGCTGTGAACACCAAGCACCGCAAAGCTTGGGGCCTGTAATGGGGCCAGCCATCTCCTGAGTGCCCCCTCCTGGGGAGAGCTCACTCTGCAGCACCTTGCTCCTGTGCGCTCCAAGGAGAGGGCCCAGACTTTGGCTTGGGTTTAAAAGACATGGGAGAGCTGCCAGTTAAAAATCAGATTTTAGGGAGGACCATTCTAAGGCCCAGGTGGGTACTAGGCACCTGCTCCCATCTCCGCTCCATGGGAAATGGGTGCCTGAATGCCCTATGCACCTGGAAAAATTCCCTCTTTACTTAGCCAAAGCCCCCTGACTGCAGCCCCGGGGGGAGGGTGCTGGGACCCACGGGCTCAAACCGCCTGCCTGGCTGAGTTGCTCTGGGCTGCTGGCTGGCACGTTTGCATGTTGCTTCCAGCGCTTGTGGGTGGATGCTGGTAAAGGCTACAGATGCATGTTAATATCTCTCCTCCGCTCATTTGTTGTGGCAGGGAGGTCTCATCTGCTCTGGAACAGCCTGCCTGCCCTGAGGAGACCTCTTGGCTTTGGCTTTCCGGGCAGCGTTTAACAGCGTGCTACTGGGAAGCGAGCTGCTCCCCGGCAGTGTGAAACCAGGGAGCGAGGACCCATCTGACCTCTCCTGCAGGAGAGGAGAGCATGGCAGTGCAGGGAGACCACACCTGGGCCACATGCCCTTTCCTTAAGGAAGGACTTTGAGGTCCCCTGGTGACAGAGACTCACTGTGCAAAGATTTAACTCTTTCAGAGCCCTGGGTGGTGTGTAACCTGCCACCATGTCTTTATCTCTCTAAGCATTTATACCAGGGCCTGTGAATGCCAGGGCACGCCTGAGCTGTGTGTATGTGTGTGTGTTGGGGGGATTGCCCTTGGAGAGCTTCCAGCTTTGCACAAAGAGGTGGAGCTGCCTTCTTGTGACTCTGCTCACTAGGACCTTTCATTGAGCCTCTCCCTGGGGCTGGGCAGCTGCCCAGCACTAGCCACAACTCCTATCATCACAGTCCTGGTCCAGAACTGGGAGAGGATCTTCCCAGGGCATTTCACAGACTGGGGGAAGTTCAAGGCAGCCAGGAGGAAATGGAGCAAACCTCTGCCAACCCAGGCTGGGACATACCGGCTAGTAAATACTAACTGCCCAGCAAATGTCGTCTTAGCGGAACCCAGAGTGGGCAGAATACCCCAGCGGACAGGAAACCGAGCAGATTGCCCATCCCCAGGAGGTTAAACTGCACCAAATGCTGCATTTCAATAGTGGTATAATGTCGGGGGGAGATGCTGTGGGGGGGGTGTCAGTGGGGTGTGAACACAGTGCTTTCAGCACTAAAACCACAAACCACTACAGATGAGCTAAATTAATTCCCCTCACTGGTAGCAGTAGTAGATTGTCCTCCCAAATGGCTGTGCTCCATATGTGGACTGCAGGAAGGCATAATGTTCCCAGGCCCAGAAATCTAACCTGTTCTGATTGGAAACACAACTTGATTTTGCTGCAAACAATCTCCCTTTCTGCCTTTTCACAAAAAAATCCATAAAAGAGTGAGTAAAGCAAATACACGAGTCAGACAGGCTTTTATTTAAGCATTTACTATCTAGCCAGTGTTGACACACTGAATAATTGGGGCAGAGGTTATTGTGCTGGGTATTTTTAGGTATCTTATCAAGCCTTTTATGGAAGTTAGAAATAAATGGTTCTCTCCAAGCAGGTACAAGCTCTGCAGGCAGCACAGTCATTACTGGATCACACAGAAACTCCATATTCTGGCAGCGGAAACTGACCCCAAGAGCTGGGCATCTTACTTAAGCGAGTTTCCAGTGACCATTGGGGTTGTGCTAAGTGAGGCTAATGCTGCTTGCCAGCAGCCACTACACTGTCCTTGCAGCCCGATGGCTTGGGCTGACTCGGGGAGAGGAGGCACCATCTGTCCAGAGAGGATGAGCAGGGCAGAGAAACCCCTTGAAAGAACGTCAATTTGGAAAGCGAGCCCAGGGGAGTGCTTCTGTCTCCTGTGGGAGGGCCGGGCTAATAACAGGCCAAGGAATCCTCCCATCAGCCTTGCAGACTAGAGCAGAAGGCATCCCCTTGTGCCGATGGGGAAAGTGATGCAGGCTGGTGGAAGGACTTGCCCCTGGCCACACACTTGGTTCGTGGCAGACGTCTTGGAAATGCCTGGCTCCCAGGCCCATGGTTGTTCCACTACCCCACATGCTGCTCAGGTCACAGAGCGCTGGTGCTGCAAGGGAGGGTGTGTGAATGCTGATACTGCGAGCCCAGTGACCCCAGTTAGGGGTGTTTGTCTGTGCAGGCTCAGAGGATGGGGGGTTTGCAGGTGAAGCAGGGAGCCATGGATTGGAGATCACACAGGGTTTTGTGAACTGGAAAAACAGTTTAGAGGTAGTGTGATGTAAAGATGGGTACCCCAGAGCACTAGTTCCAATCCAGCCACAAATTCTGGGGACCGGACAGCTCCGGGATTGGGAATAGGGTGTGTAATCTTTCATGTTGAGTTCAAAAGGTCGAGTCCTGCCCAGAGCCAGACACTGGATGCCCCAGGTGACTGAGTTATGAGTTCTTTAACCTCAAAGTCACTGGACTAGACATGGTCAAGGTCAGAAGTGACCCACATATCTCTGTCTTCCTACCTCTGGCTCCCCCTTTGAAAGGGCATGTATGATAAGTGGTATCCTGGATCAAAAGCATCAGCAGTGCCAATTAAATCTGTTTGTAATTGGCCACCCAAGTCAATTCATGGGAAAGGCCTGAAGTGGCGGGTTCCCATTGATTACTAATTAGACTTGTCTCCTGGGTTTGTGCCTTTGGCAGGGATGCACACAGAGCCATTTTTTAAAAGGTTGATATTTGCCAGTTGTTGTTAAAGAGCTTATTCCTTCACTCTCCCACTTCCCTGGTCCTTCTCGCATGAACAGAGAGCAACAATACCCGAAGTCCAAAGGTGCAAACAATTAGTTGTTTATGGGGGAGAACTTCCAGCAAGCTTAAATCCAAGTTCCTTTTTCCTTATTTTTGAATCCCAACTTACTTCCTGTTTGCCCCTAATTTATATAGTAATATTCTTAGCTATACCTTAACGAATCATTCTACTGAAATTTACCTAACCAATCCTAACATATTGTAACATGATTAGCTAACCAATTATATCCCACCACCTTAATTAGTTTACACCCAGCAAAATTAATTATACAGCAGACAGAAACAATCACAGAACCAGACAGAGACCATGCAAATAAACAATAGCAAAGTGGGAACTATAATGATAGAACAATACAGAAGTGAGGATTTCACAACTACCTCTATAAAGACATAAGGGTTTCCCAGCTGTGTCTATAGATAAGTGAATTCTTACCAGACAGAAAACTATCAACCTAAATTTCCTTTTACATCTTCTAGGCTCTTCCCTTTCTCTGGAGGTGAGAGATCGGATCACCTTCCTAACAGTCCCAGATTGACTAGTTTGGGATGTGAGGAGGTGACCGGTCGCTTCCCAGTTTATGGCTGCCTCTGCTGCTTAGCCAAAGGCCTTGGCCTAAGAACAGGGCCCCAGACTGTCACGGTGAGAGAAGGCCCTTACACAGATTCTTTCTTGTATACCTCTATTACTAGCTAAATGATAAACATATACCTACATTCTTAAAGTATAGGCCTTTCAGGCAGGCCTGAATATCTATATCCTAACAGTTGTAAGTAAATTAAACCCTCCAGTCAGGTCTCTGGCATGGGCAGAGGGCAGCCCCCGAGGAGGCGCTGGCTAGTCAGTGTGTTACTGCTAAGCCAGCAGCCATCTAGGAATGAAGGGGACGTTGGCAAACAAAGGGCAGGCTCCCACTGAATAGATACAACTGACTACGCCCTTCCCATCCCTAGGGGTGGACCTTGGGAGCAGGGTGAGCCTGTGACTTCAAAGGGGCTCCAATTACAAACCTCCTCCTGGGGAGGGGGGAGGAGAAGGAGGTCTGGGGTGCCCCTGCCAACCACATCCAATATCTGGGTTTCACTTCTTAGGCACAGCTCCAGGGTAACTCCCGGTTTCTCTGCAACTGCTGCTTACAAGAGGTCATCTTCCCTCCAGGGACGTTACCTCAACCCTGGCTGAGGCCCTGGTGGCCCGAGAAAAAACAGGCCTGGTCGGGCTAGGGAGAGAAATGGATCTGATCTGCCACAGAGCTGGGCAGGTCCCTTGTGCACGACCAGGAAGGGAACAGCCTTACTGCTAGAGAGCACTTTCCCCTTCCCCCTCGTGCCCACGCCACCTGTCAGACACCTCCCCGTTGGGCTCCCCGTTACCTGGCTCAGACCTGCCAGGCTGTTATGATTCCTCTGGGTGTGCCTGGATACTGCCCCCTGCCCCACAACGGGGGCATCCCTGGAGCCTGTCTCTGAGTCCATTCTGGAGTCTGTTCAGTGCAGGGGTAGCCAGTTTCTCTCTAGTTACCTCTTCCACCTGTGCGTCTTGGCCCCTGCCCCTCCAAGGCTGTCTCTACCTTCTGTGCTGCCCCCAAGGGATCTAGGTTCATTGTCTAGGTTGGAGGGACCGCCCCACCAGCTCACCCCCTTCTCAAGATGCAGGGCTGTTAGCAGCTGTGATTTGCTGTTATGGTGAAATCAAGTACGAATCCTGGGCTGTCACAGCGACTTGCGCTTCCCTAGGGGAGGGGCCTGGTGCCACCCCCCTCGCTGTTCACCCTGCATGGCAGTGCCAGGGTTACTTTCTGCTAAGAGGATGCTGACCCCAGGGGAGGCTGGGTTGTGGCAGAGTCTGAAATCTGCATTTCACACCTCTGCTTCTCCTGCCTTTCCAGTGACAGTGCCCAGGAAATGGCAGTGCCCTGGGAGCAGGCTGCCCGCCGTCTGGCCTGCTTCGCTTTAGTGCCCTGTGGATGGAATGACCAGGGAGGCGCTGGTTCTGTTTGCTGTGTGATCTCTGCTCAGTCTTTTCAAGTGGGAGAAAAGAAAACAGTTAGTTGACGTCACCCATGTTGGAGGTGAGATATCGGTTTGCCCTGGTTGCACTGTGACTGGCAGGTGCCTTATCATCCTGAGCTGAGTGACCGATACAGGCCACGTTCCCCTCTTGTGGGGCCTTGGGGCAGGAAGCAGCTGACGGTTCCCTAGTCAGATCCCTGAATCATGCCTGAATCTTGCGCCCTGCACTCACAGAACAGGCCTGGCCTTTGACCCTGTCAGCAGCAGTAGTGTGCACAGTGGGGACACAGGGTCGTTTTTACTGCACCGGCCCCCTTCCCTTGGCTTCAGAGGAACAGCCGTGTTAGTCTGTATTCGCAAAAAGAAAAGGAGTACTTGTGGCACCTTAGAGACTAACCAATTTATTTGAGCATGAGCTTTCGTGAGCTACAGCTCACTTCATCAGATACATACCGTGGAAACTGCAGCAGACTTTATATATACACAGAGAATATGAAACAATACCTCCTCCCACCCCACTGTCCTGCTGGTAATAGCTTATCTAAAGTGAAATGGCCCACCTGTTGATCACTTTAGATAAGCTATTACCAGCAGGACAGTGGGGTGGGAGGAGGTATTGTTTCATATTCTCTGTGTATATATAAAGTCTGCTGCAGTTTCCACGGTATGCATCTGATGAAGTGAGCTGTAGCTCACGAAAGCTCATGCTCAAATAAATTGGTTAGTCTCTAAGGTGCCACAAGTACTCCTTTTCTTCCCTTGGCTGTGTGTTTGGGAAGTGCATGGAGTTCCTTCGGTGGAAGATGAGAGGCAGCCAAGCGTTGCCAGCCTCCCTGCTCCCCAAGCACGGTACCGCAGGAGAGTAGAGGTGTGAGGACTCCTCGGTTGGACAGTGGACTCTGCATCCCTGCATCTTGAGCAGGAGCCTCTTGTCCCATTGGACTGGCAGCTCTTTGGGGCAGTCCTGTCTCTCGCCCTGGGCCCCTGCAGCACCCAGCTCAGTGGGGCCCAGTCTCCACTGGGGTTCCCGGTGCTGCTGTAACACCAGTAATAATGAACACTGGTTCACTACAGCGTCGGTGTATTACTCTGCAGGCATGAGCGGACCCATCAGCCTTCTACGTGGTCTAGCCCCTGGAGGAGGTAGGCCCATTTGGGTTAACGTGGGTCATGCAGGTTTCTGAGATGGGTCTCAGAAATTCAAAAGTCATTCATGAATGCCATGCAGCACCGGCTAAGAGCCAGGTGTTGTCGTTATTAGCTGCTGAGGGATTTCCTGGTGTCACCGTGTGACAATGTGATAGTCCAAGGGGGAGAACCTGACAGGCTAGTCCCGGACTCCTGGCCCTGAAAGCCAAAGCCCTTCTGGAGCATTTCCCTGCCCCTGCTCCAGGCTCTTCTCTTGGGCCCAGGCAGCTGCTGTGGTTCAGGGGGAGGTGCTGGGCCCACTGACAGCAGCTGAGATGTAATGGAAAGCTTTCTGCACCAGGGAGCCCATGTACATAGCGATAAGGCAGCCAGCCGGCTCCAGTGCAGGGCACAGCAGGCGCTGGAGTGTCTCTGGGGCAGACTGACCTGTGCATCTGGCAAAAGCATTGTTCTCAGCAGAAATGTCTCCCATTCAGTCAGTTATTTCTGCTCTTCCAGGAAGAGCGATCTGGGCTCCCTGCCTCCAGAGCTGACTGCAACCTCGCCTGCCTCCTCCCTCTGTGGCCAAGGAAACGGAGGGTTGTGTTAGACGAGTGTCAGGTAGGAACTGGCCGCCTGGCATCCTTGTGCGTTGTGACTCAGTTTCCAGGGGTGGCAGAGTAGAAATGCTGCCGGGCCCAGGGGGACAGCAGAGGGGAGGGACGGGGCCCTGCTGCAGGCCAGAACCTGGGTGTCTCAGGACAGGCTCCAGCAGTGACCCCCAGCCCTGCTGAGCTCGTCAGTTGCAATGTGTCACTGGGAACATTCGCAGCCCACTCAGTTGTGATCCAGGTGAGGGCTGCTTCGCTTTAATGTTCCTCCTGCGTGTGGGCGTCACGAGTTTGTCGTTCTGGGGGGCTCAGACCTGGCCCGCTCCCAGCTGTGTTCAGCCCTTTGTACAGGGACCCTGTCACACTGAGATATTTTGTCCCACCTCACCCCCCTCCCCGGTACTAGCCCTCATCACCAGAGCTCACTGGCCCTTGATGTGACGTCTGTAATGCTGCATCTGTGACGGGTCGGACCAGGACAGGAAGGGGTTCATGGTCTGTGCTGGAGATGGGCTGAGGCTGGCCCCGTTCCCCAGCACCTGCCGGCCGTGTTAAGCCTGGAGGGAGTAAGGAAGGAGAAACAGACATGGGTCTGGGGCAGAGCAGGGAACTGTGGGAGCAGCCCTGCCTGGGTGGGCCGGGCTCAGGCTGGCCTGTTGTCATGTTGTTCATGTGTTTAACAAAGTCCAGCCCAAGAGGGGCGAGTTTTGGGCCCCTGCTGGACGTGAGGCCTGTCCGGGGGTGGGGTGGGAAAGGCACCTGCTCCCACCATCAGAGACCACTCTGCGTTTCCAAGGTGACAGGCTCACAGGAGGCTCATGACTTTAGCGCAGGTCAGAGGAAGGAAGCCAGAAATGGGGGGAAGAAGCTGGGGGGGGGTGAGCGAAAGAGAGAGGTGGTGGAAAGAGGGCTCTTGTTTCGAGGTAAATGGCCACAAAACCTCTAGGAAACGGGCACAACGCCAGCATTCTCCTGTCCAGTCCCCACTCCCCGCCCCCGTGGCACAGTCCCTCGTAACGGGGTGTATGGTGCAACAGGCCCAGCCAGTCACAAAGCCACGGAGCCCTGAGCTTCTCCGCAGCATCCTTCGTCCTGTGCCTCAGGCCGGCGTGACCAGCTGGTCGTACGAACTGTGCCATCGCGGAGCCCTGGGGCCATCCTGCATGGAGCTCGTTGGAGACATGCCTGGGGACCTGGCTTCCCTTCCTGCTCTGCCGTGACTCCTCCAGCCTCTGGCTTCCTGGGGGATGGAGGGCAAGGCCTGGCCTCTGGCCCCGGGGGGCCGAGCTCTCTGCAGTCAGATGCGCCGGGTGCCTCTCCGTGGTGAGCACGTGGCACTGGCTGTCACAGGGACAGGAGGGGACTAGGCTGGCGGGCCATGGCCAGTTCTGGTTCGGCTGCTCCCTTGCTCTTGTGGAATGTGTTTCCCTGTGACCGTGGCAGCATTTCCCCGCTGGGCACTGGGTGCTCATAGTGAGCAGGAGGGACCATTTGGCAGCCTGCTCCAGATACCTCAGCCTTAACCAGGAGGGCAGCAAGGGGCTTCCTAATGGCCGGACCTGGTGGCTCATGTTCTTATTTATTTGTTCTGTGGTAGCTCCTGGAGGCCCCCCGGCAGGCGTGAGTGCCCGGTTATGCTGGTGCTGCACAAACACGCAGCAGAGACCCCCGCCCAGACCCTGGCGGGCTGACCGTCCGGCAGGCGACGGCTCTGCTGGTGAAACTGGGCTGGGATGCTGCACTTCAGGGGAGATGGCAGCAGGGCTGGGCCAGGTCAGTGAGGGACTTGCAGCAACCTCGGAGCGTCTCTCCTCCTGGTGTCTAGGGCCTGCCATCTCTCAGGCTAGCAGTGAGGCAGATGGGTTGCCATGAGCTAGGTTTGAGTAGGGCAGGGATTCAAACCCGCAGCTCATAGTGCAAGCAGAGATGCTGATCAGCCCTGGCAGCCAGGAGCCAAGCATAGGGGACTGCTGCAGCCCCATGGGCCACATGGGGCGTGGTGGAGGGACAGGGCAGTGCAAGCCTAGGTCTGTCCCAGGCAAATGTAACCCGGTACATTCTCAGCTCCAAAGGGCCCTGTGCGACTGGCAGCAGCAGGAGTCCTCCCAAAGGGCACAGGCAGGTTAAAACCAGGCACTTTGATTTCTGCCTCCCTCCCTTTGTTGCTGAGAACCCCTGAGAATGGGCAAGTTCTGATTTGGGCTTTGCCGTTTACTCTGTTTTACTCTCAGCGTTTCCCCCAGGTTGGGCCATGCTGGTTCTCACTGCTTTCCCCCTCAGGTGGTTGTGCTTTAGCAAAGGGTTCCCAGGGCTGCAGGGCGCATTAACCCCGACAGGGAAATCCGGCCCCAACCTCGTCTCGCTAAAATGTAAATCAGGCTCTTCTGGTCACATCAGGGATAGTGAAAGTAAGGTACAAAACCAAGCCCTCGACTCTGGGAGCCCTGTCACCTGAAATACAGAGCGTGGCAGCATCAAGGAGAAAATACCAAAGGCCAAGTCCTGGGGTCTGGGCTCAGGCAGATTTCCCTGACTTCACTGCAGCGTTGACTGTGAGGACGGCAGGTCTTGACCCCTGGGAAGCTGTGCTGTGCCCATCTGCTGCTGCTCCCATCAGGGTGTGAGCCCTGGGGAGCTGGGATCACACCTCCCTGTGAAAAGCTGTGAGGCTTTTGCGTGCAGGGCTGCTGCAGCTCAGATTACAGGACACTGTGTTCTTGGGGAAGGAAGAACAGACCCTGTTTTGTGCCTAGAATAATGTTGCAGGGGCCTGGGAGAAGCTCTGTGGAGGCAACTTGACAAGGACAACACCCTCCCGGGATGTCTTGCAAAAAAGCCAAATACTCCTGGCCACATGAGCCCTTTGCTTGGTCTCTACGTTAATTTGCCTGGCAGGCTGTTTCCTGGTACTCCTGCCAGCCTCAGGGGGCTAGGAGGCTGGAGATTGACGTGTACCAGAATACTGGAGGGGTTTTTACATTTAACTGCAAGACTATCGGCAGCATTTGCTGTCAGGCTGAGTGCTCAATTCTGCCTGCCGCTGAGCTCCACTCGAGAGGGGGCCACTTACAGCTCGCTGATTCTGCACTAGCCCAGTTCTGGGGTGAGTCACAGCAGCCATGGGGGTGCTCTAACTTACTGTACTAGTGCATGGCCCCTAAGGGAGCCCCCTTCCCTGGCATGCCTGCTCACTAGGGGGGCTGCTGGTGCAGGAGCGAGATCAACTGGCTTTATGCCAGGAGTGTTCTGTGCTAGAAAATTACAGCCTTTGCACTGCCAGAGTGTGACCCCCGGATCAGGCCCGGTGAAAGGGGGTGTTTATGATGTGAGGGTATGGCTCCCAAAGCATCCAGGGGGCTGGAGGCAGAGGGCTGGACCCAGGTTCCTGACATTAACGCTGATCCCTGCCTTTGTTTCAGCCAGGGTCCCGTGTCCTGTGTAGCATGTTTGAGCCCAGGCCCTGGGGACACTGACCCTCCCCACCGCCATAGCTGACAGGGAGGCGGGGGACAGTTTAGCTGGGCAGGTGGGGCCCTTGTGATTCAAACCAATTTCTCTATGTATGAAGCACAGAGGGCTGCTCAGGTTAGGTAGCCATTGTTTGGTTTGATCTGTACTGAGTCAGGGCTCCCCTGGCATGCAGAAGCAGAGGGGATTGGGAGCCCAGGAGCCTGGGGAGAGGAAAGAGAAAGGTCCTGCCACAGTAATTCCTAGTCGGGGGTTAGGGGAGCCTTTGCCTTAGGCCGCATCAGAGCAACGTGCCCGAGTGTCTGTCTGAGGAGCATCTGTCACCTGGCACGGCCCAGTTTGAAATCCCTGCCATCCCCATGGCAGACATAGGAGAAACAGAAGAGAAAAAGCCAGGGGGAAAGAGATTCCACTTCATAAGGAGGGGTCAGACCAAAGGTCCATCTAGCCCAGTGTCCTGTCTTCTGACAGTGGCCAATGCCAGGTGCTTCACAGAGAATGAACAGAACAGGTAATCATCAAGAGATCCATCTCCTGTCACCCGAAGCATACAGTTGCATCCCTGGCCATCCTGGCTAATAGCCACCGATAGATGTTTTCTCTGTGAACTTACCTAAAACTTATCACCTCTTTCACTTTGCTGTTTAGCCGTGGTGGCATTTTATTGGTCCTCTTGCTGTTTTCTTTAATTTGTGGTATACATTTAGTTTGCGCCTCTATTATGATGTTTTTAAATAGTTTCCGTGCAGCTTGCAAGCATTTCACTCATGACTGTTCCTTTTAATTTCCATTTAAATTAGACACCTCATTTTTGTGTAGTTCCCTTTTTTGAAGTTAAATGCTACTGTGGTGGGTTTCTTTGATATTCCCCCCCCCCCCCACAAGGATAGTTAAGTTTAATTACATTATGGTCACTATTACCATTGAGCTATATTCACCTCTTGGACCAGATCCTGTGCACCACTTAGGACTAAATCAAGAATTGCTTCTTCCCTTGTGGGTTCCAGGACTGGCAGCTCCAAGAAACAGCCATTAATGGTGTCTAGAATCCCGGCCTGAGGTGACATGTCCCAGTGTAGCGGGGTGGTTACCCCGCTCCTGAAATAAGAGGAGTGAGAATAGCTGGGGGAAGCTGAGTGAGTAGCTGACCACAGGTGTGGCCAGCTCAGTCAGGGTGCAGCTGGCTCTGGTAAGGGGGCTGGAGGCCAGGAGCTACAGACTAGCTCTCTAGCTGTGGACAGAGAAGGACCTGACTGCCTGGGAGCTCAGGGTACCGGGACCAGAGCAGGCTGGGGAAAGGCAAGAGGCGCTGGGGAGCTCCAGCCTGGTAAGTCCCCAGGCTGCAGGCCTTGCTAAAGGCCAAAGCAGGTACTGGGGTTGCAGAGGTGCAGCCCAGGGTTAGGCAGAGGCAGCTGGTCCAGCCTCCCCTTGCCAATGATGAGTGGCCATTACCCTGCAGTCTGCCCCGGGGAAAGGGGGCTAGATGATGACTGGCAGTAGCCACTGAGGTGAGGTGGGTTTACAGGGTTGGGGGTTCCCCTGGGAGGGGAGACCCAGAGTGTGGGGGTACTGTGGGGCAGAACCCCAAGGTAAAGGGTACCCGGGTCTGGGAGGGACACAAGGGCCTAAGGCGGGTGAGACATGGGCCTAAGGCGGGTGAGACATGAGCCAGAAGGAGGTGATCTGGAGCTGGACAAGAGCTAATTCCCAGGACAACCAGCAGGAGGCGCTGCGGTGGTGAGTCTTTGATCTGCTACACTCAATCAATATGGGGATAGTTGAATTCCCCTGTTATTATTGGCAAAGAACAAAACGACTCTGGCCCAGTGTGGAGCTCCCAGCCCTTCTCAGGACACAGCAATCGACTTGGGGCCTTGGGGGACGTCTCTTAGGAGCTCTCTTCCTCCTTGAACTTGAATCCATATAGAAACATGCAGCTTCCGCTGCTCTGAGCTTTGATCCTATTGCTTCTCCTTCCCCCTATGCTCGCGTTGGGCTCCCTCCCTCCCCGGTATCACAGAAACGTCAGCTGTGACCCCAGAGCTCAGGCTGCTGAGATTCGCCCTGGGATCCCTCTCTTGGTTGGTCATGAGCTGGAAAAGTGGCTGGGTATTAGGGTGGGTAGAAGCCAAGGCAAGGGAATTGTGGCTTAGCTGTCAATTTCCTGGGTTTTCAGTGACTGCAGCGGTAGGAAATGCATGTGAGGAGCCTTGCGTGCAAGTTCACCAAGACGTTTGTGTGGGATAGAGACAGATCCCTGCACTGAAGGGCCAACAGTTCAACTCGGCCCAGTGCAATATGATGGACGAGGCTCAGAAAGCTGCAGCACACTTGTAGCTACTGAGATGGGCGAAGGAGCCCTTGGCTCACCCTGGGCCTGGAGATAACCACTGGCTGGAACTCCTGCCCGCCTGCCAGCTGGTCTGGTCTCATTTAGCTGCCAGGCTACTCAGGGCGGAAGGGTGTGTTATCAGGGTGCAAAGCGCTATTGTCTTTGCGGCACCCTATCTGTGTTCTAGAATAAAGCGACACCAATATTAATAAATCTGCACCAGCCGCAGCAGCAGCGCTTGGGCACCGACTGGCTGCTGCAGGACAAAAAACAAAGGGAAGGTTGCTTAAAACCAAAGGAAAGAAGGATCCCAGTACAGGGCTCCAAGGCATTATTATCGGAGCCCTGCTGATTCATCTGGGCCAGCAGTCCCGCCCACAGACAGTGCCCTGGATGTCTAATTCCTCTCCCTGCAGTGCTGGGGGGTGCAGATCCAAGACTATGGAAGTGCTTGGAGTGGAGCCCTGTGACATTTCCACAGAGAACAGTGGTCTAAAGGGATCACTTGTCTGTCCCTTCTGCTCTCGCCCCTCTCCCCAGGACTCAAAATGCTCCTGTTTTCAGGTGGAGAACCCAGTTCTCTGCATGCAGAAACCTCCAGACGAGACCAGAATTGCTTGGTTTGCCAACTTGCAGTAGAGTGGGAACTTCTTTATACCACTGCTATCCCTTCTCTGGGTTTTGGCCCCTTCTTTTCACTTATGCCCCTCCCATCTTCCTTGTTTCTGAACCTAACCTTGGCTCAGAGGGCTTGGCTGTATTTCTTCTGAGTCCTGGTCTTCTCTTTCCCTCACTCCCCCCGCCCTCCAGGGATTCCTGTTTTACAAGGCCAGATCCTCAATGTAATTACCAGCCTTTTCTTATCTTAATCACCCTGCCTCTGTTTGTAAACAAAAACTGACTCCCTGCCCCAGGGGCACAAGCTGGGAGAAGCACCTCTCTGCAGAACTCACATTCCACACTAATACTGGTTTCAGAGTAACAGCCCTGTTAGTCTGTATTCGCAAAAAGAAAAGGAGGACTTGTGGCACCTTAGAGACTAACCAATTTATTTGAGCATAAGCTTTCATGAGCTACATCCGATGAAGTGAGCTGTAGCCCACGAAAGCTTATGCTCAAATAAATTGGTTAGTCTCTAAGGTGCCACAAGTCCTCCTGTTCTTTTCACACTAATACTGTGCAGATAAGAGCTCTGCCTGTGAGCCCACCTTGGCGCCCTTGATCACTGTTACCAACACTGCTCCTTGCAGATCCCAGCTACTGACCAGGCCTCGCCTAGTGAGACATGATCACTGCACAAGGTGCTGTGGCTGGCTTCCTTTTTATGAAGTTATTTGGTTATTTTTGCTGGTGTCTCATTCTCTGATGCGGCAGATGGCAAAATCAGTGTAATAAAGACAAGTCTCTTCTCCCTCATGGCACGTGTCTGGGATGCCCATTTGCCTTAAGGGAAGTTGTGCTAGGACAAATAGGGCCATGGCCTTTCATATCTAGTACGGTCCATTGCTTCCAGACTATCCACTGGAGAGGAGAGCCATGCAGTGGTCAGAGTGGAGGGGAAATTTGGAGATTATGGTGGAAGAGTCATTGACACCGTCAGCCCAGGGCACAGCTGCACTGAAACTGTCAAACAGCACTGCTAGTTGTATTAGCAAAAAGACTGAATACAGAGCGAGTGAGAGACCCTATCTGGCATACTGGGGGAAGAACTGTTCAAGGGCAGGGTTCTTTGGAGAGAACCCTCAGCACCGACTCGGTGCATTGTGCTAGGGGCCAGTATGCTGCTGGAAGTTCTGTTTTCCCGCTCCCTCCGAGGTACCTACTCCATTCATGATGGTTGAAGATGCATGGCGCTTTGTGCAAGGGGGGAGGGGCAGTTAACTCCTATCCTGGCTAAATTCAAAACTGGGCAGTTCCATTCTGCTGTCCCAACTGTCCCCTGCAGTTATGAAGGTGACGCTCTTCACACCTGACCTATGGTGCTGGGGATGGATGCTGGGCTCTGCTCCAACAGCAGTGGTGGGAGAAGTGATTCCTCCTCCCCCAGCTATGTGCATCCAGCCGAGACTCTAGTCATTGTTATCAACAGCCTGCTGCTTGCCCCTCTGGTGAGCAATCCGTGCCTCTCTCATGGATGCCCATGCAGGAAGGAACGCCTCTGGCCCCCAGTGAGCTGTTTTGCTCAGTGGCAGGCAGGCACGCACGCACCCCCTCTCCCTTTCCCCCAGCAAATGCAAGCCAGCTTGCCTCTGTTTCAGGGCAGAGCACACGCTAGCTAGAGACTTGCACAATGACATTGTTAGCCCACATCAGCTGGTACCTGCCCGAAGGCCTGTTTCTTGCAGCACCCGGGCATTGCCACTGGACACCTAAGCTCCATGTTCCAGTGAAATAGGTGCCTGCTCCCTTTATACCATAACAGGGAAAAAGGCCCATGTGCCAGGTGTGCCTGGCTCTGCCCTGCGAGCTGGCTGGGCCTAGGGCCCCCATGAATTTGCTAGGAGCTCTGCTCACTGCTAACAGCTTGCATGAACTGCAAACAGGGGTGAGGTCAGTGTTTTATGTTAATTTACAAATATCCCTGCCCTGGTTTCCCCTCCCCATTAACCAAACCAGCTTCATGTAACCCCAGGAGTGTGAGGATGACTCAAAATACAGCCCCAGCTGATACACGGCACCTTTGTAAGCAGTGAGCTGGCCCCTCCCAGGAGACTCTGCTGCTAAGTTTAAATAAATACTGGCTAACTGGTACCTCAAGCTAGAGGCATTAAGATCTTTTCTAGAAAGGACTTGAGAGTTCATGGCTCTTCCGAAGCTGGAGTGCTAGATACAGGTTAGGAGCCAACACTAGGCCCTGCAAGTCACTAATATTGCAGCCAATTGGTCAACTAGTTCCAAGAAATCTCTGGCCTGGCCTGGGGGCTCTGGTCTTTGTAGAGCAGGTCTGACCCCCACCAATGCTCCTGGGGCCCATTCCTCTTGTGGCAGGGCCCTATGATAGCCAGCAGTTACACAATGCTCACAAGGCTTGGAGCGATAGTGAAATCTCCTTTGTGGCTGACCCCAGCTATCGTGGAAGCACAAGCTGGGAGAAGGCAGCTTCCTAAAGCTCTGATTTTTGTTAAGTTTCTGAGCCCTGTTTATACTTCAAACAAAGCATTTGAGCATGGCGTAATGCTGCCAACAGCCCTGGCCCTTCAAGGGCAGGGCATTTATGGCCCACAAAGCAGTATGGTGGCAGAATGCAGGGTTGGTTTATTGTTTAAGCAAGTGAGAATGTTTTTAAAAGGTTCCTGAACAGAGGAATCCAGTAGCGGAGTCTCCATTGCCCCCAAAGCCAACTAGCTCCATTTGCTCCAGAGCTGTGCAGCAAAGCCTCCTCTTGGAAGTTGTGGTTCATTCTACTGTATCAGGCTAATTGTAGACACCAGGAAACTACAACTCCCAGGAGGCAATGGTGACAGGCACCAACCTAGGAACACTTCATCATTCGAGTTAGTGCAGCCAGCCGGCAGGTAGAGGTTCAGAGACGAGCCCGGACAGAGCGATGCTCCAGAGGATGCAGGTTAAAGGGGCCAGATCTAGGGGATTTTAACAGGGCTGCGTTTGTGAGGTCTTCGCTGGTGACTTGGTCTTTAGGCCCTGGCAGAGGCCACCTTAACAAAGACAACAAAACAGATGGTCATTGAGGCAGCAGCGTGGCAGCTCAGTATGATAAAAGGGGATTCCACACGGACATGTGCCTGGGCAGCCCTGCACCTGCAGGCCCCGGCTGGACAGCTGGACTAACACCCCACAGCACCAGATAGCGCTATCCTGGTGCGTGGAGAGCCATGGCACGTCCCCTCACTCATCCAAATGGCTTTTGACTACACCCCCTTAATTCTACCATCCAAAAGTAGCTCCCATCTTCCAGAGGGGTTTTCCCCTTTTACTAACTTCACGATGCCCAGGTGTGGTCACCAATCAAGAAATCCTTGTGAAAGGCCCTGTGTGGTGCTGAGACTCTGAAGACATGGACATCATGGTAACATGCATAGAGCTGGACCCTTCTGCTGGCCCTCTCTTGCCAAGCATAGAGCTGCCTTGGTCAGTCAGCAAAGAGATGGTTGGTAGCATCGGTGCCACTCTGCAACGTGACTTAACATGTTATTGCAGCTACTCCATGTCTAACTTCCATGTGATAATGCAAGAAGCTCAGCAGTTTGTGTGTCTGGGCATGTGATCTTCCAGGCGTCAATCTATGTGCACGTGCCTGACAGCTGCAGAGTACATAACTCTTGCTTTTCTATGGAGAGGCCATGAGGGGAATAGACAGGAGGGTCAAATCCTTTCAGCAGTTAAGCTCACTTAGCAACAGGACACAATGTCCTCCCATGCCAAGAACATCTGACTTAATACTTGCTCTGCTTAGGTGAAAAGGCAGCAGGCCCTGGCCCATCGTCACCTTTTCATCACACTAAACTCAGGCAAGGTCACCCAAAGAGAAATGTACAGTAAAGCTCTTTAAGCCTCCAGCAACATCTGGCTCCAGGCCCAGTTTCACAGGGTTTCTTAAACTTTACTTAAATACAATTGCACCCACTAAATGGATCTGGTTAGCCAATGCAGGACCAAAGTGTTAAGAGACCTCTGGAAGTGGGTTTAAACCAAAAACTGAATTTCACCTGCCATTTTGTTGCTCAGTAACCCAATTTTGAGAGATCCCTTTGTAACTCTTCACAGCTTTGGATTTAATTATTTTGAGTAACTTTGTATCATCTGCAAATTTTGCCACTTCACTGTATACCCCTTCTGCCAGATCATTTATGAATATGTTGAATAACAGTGGTCCCAGTACAGATCCTTGGGGGACCCTGCTATTTACCTCTTTCCACTTTGAAAACTGTCCATTTATTTTGTTTCCTATTTTGTAACCTGTTACGGATCCATGAGAGGACTTCCCCTCTTATGCCATGACTGCTCACTTTGACAAGGTCCCGTACCAAAAGCTGTTAAGCAAAGGCTTTCTGAAAGTTCAAGTACACTATATCCACTGGATCACTCTTATTCACATGCTTGTTGACAACCTCAAAGAATTCTAATAGATTGGTGAGGCACGATGTCCCTTTACAAAAGCCTTGTTGACTTTTCCCCAACACATCATGTCCATCCGTGTATTTGGTAATTCTGTTCTTCACTAGAGTTCCAACCAATTTGCCTGGTACTCAAGTTAGGTTTACCAGCCTGTAATTGCCAGGATTATCTCTGAAGCCTTTTTAAAAAAATCAGTCACATTAGCTCTCCTCCAGTCACCTGGTACAGAGGCTGATTGAAGCAATGGGTTACATGCCACGGTCAGTAGTTTTGCAATTTCACATGAGTTCCTTCATAACTCATAGGTGAAAGCCATCTGATACTGGTGACTTATTACTGTTTAACTTAGCAATTTGTTCCAAAAACTCAGTTATTGACACCTCAATCAGGGAAAATGTCTGATTTGTCACCTAAAAAGGAATGGCTCAGGTGTGGGAATCTCCATCACATCCTCTGCAGTGAAGACTGATGGAAAGAATTCATTTAGCTTCTCTGCACTGGCCTTGTCTTCCCTGAGTGCTCATTTAGCACTTCAGTCTTTCAGTGGCCCCACTGCTTGTTTGAGAGGCCTCCTGCTTCTGATATAGTTAAAAAAATTGCTGTTAGTTAGGTTGTGTCTTTTGCTAGATGCTTTTCAAATTCTTTTTTGACCTGCCTAATTATATTTGATTTGCCAGAGTTCATGATTCTTTCTATTTTCCTCACTCGGGTTGGAATTCCAGTTTTTAAAGGATGCCTTTACCACTGCCTCTTTTAATTGCTACTTGGCAAAATTGGAGGGTTCTTACCTTCATCAACTGTTTATACCCACCTTCCGTTCTCTGCCTGGCTGGAGTTAGTAGTCTTTTTTTGGCTGGGGCCTGTTATCACATTAAAGCTGAGTGAATAGTTTTGTGCAAGGTCAGTGTTTGTCAGAGTTTTTCAGGACAGTTTCCTGTCAGTGGCCCTAGAATTTCATTTTTCTGTTTCTAGGTATACAGGTGAAACGGACAGCAACAGCACAAGTTATTCTGTTTCTGGTGATGCAAAAGGCTCTTTAATGCACTCAAACTAAATGCCTGATAATAAATCGTTCAGGTGCCTCTCTCTGAACAACAGAATGTGGAATGAGTCCATCAACACAGCAGGAACTCAGTGCCCTTGGCAGAAAGCTTACTTTGCTTTCAGAGCAATTGGACTTGGAAAGTTACAACTTTCAAGTCACTTGACCCATATAAGAGGCTTTTAATTTATGTACAGTAAAAAATACAAACAAACCAGACAGTGGTGTTACATTTGATTAACCGTAGTTACAACACACTTAGTATTTATATAGCTGCTAGTTAATGTGTGTCAGAGCCCTACGTGAGACAAAACAGCTAAAGGCCCGTCGCTACTATTCTCACCACTGCATGCCTACAACACTACTGCCATGCACCCTGGCTCCCCGGTCCATGTAAGATACCCTACAGAGGCCCCCACGTTCAGCAGGGAAGGGGAAATGTTAAGTTTGAATACAATCTAACATGAGGAGACTCTGTTTATCCTTGGCAGGGCCCACCCTACAGGAGTCAAGTGTGTGGAGTTTGTAGCCTTATGTGAATTAGGCACACAGGCTACCTCCATAAGAATTATGTTTAGAGTGGCATTTTGGCATTTGTTCAGACGCTACTTTTTCTAGGGATTTGATTTTTTCATGTGAGTTTTACATTGCAAGTAAGAGCTGCCAATAGGCTGTGCCCCCCTGCAGCACTGCAACCCTGGACAAATGCCACATGCTCCCACTTCTGGTTCCAGATAATTCAATGCAGCAGGGGGCACCCTCTTTCCGTAATCCCATCTGACTCTGAGCTGCATGATGCTCAGAAGGAAAATGGGCATCAGCTGTGAAAACTAACCCTGCAAGGCGTCTGGGATTAGTGGAGGTAAATGTCCCTACTGCTGGAAGTAACCAGATGATGAGACGTGTCCCTTCACACAGGGCAGAGAAAGCCAAGACTCGGCCCATAGGCCTGTGGGGTAGGAGTCAGGGAAGCTAAGCTTGCTTCAAGCTTTTCAGTAGCCAAGGGAGGCAGAGGATGTTCTATTCTTAGTGTGGGAGAGAATGTCGGTCCACGGGCTAGAGGGGAGATGAAGGAAAATCCTGGCTCTTACTTGGACAGAGTAAGTATTTACAGTAGTCACCCTTAATGAAGACGTTGGCCACACAGCCGCTCTGTTCAAGAATGAAGGTTATTTCTAAGAGTCAGACACAATGGCTTTGAAGCTGAATAGAACAGATGTGTGCAATTCACTTTGGCTAGGAAGTATTTACAGTACGATCCTGCCTCATTGCTCAGTTGCAGCAGGATGCATTAATCTAGTGGGAATTGTAACTGCACTCCAACCCCAAAATGTCGAATGGCACACCTCCCAAACAACATGGAATGAAATACATTTGAGCAAATATACGAAGTTTAAACATGACATAGGAACTTTTCACAAGGTTCTGCTTGCTGGAGCTGTAGTGTTAACAGCACAGAGCGGGGACATGCCACTCCAAACAGCAGAGCTCATTAAACATCCCTCCCATCCCCCAAAGCTCCCTGTAGTGCCTTCACTTCTCTGAAACACAGTAAATTGGCTACTAGACCTGAGTAAGTGGCAAGAACTTCTGGTAATAGCTCTTTGTAACATCAATCATCAGCTCTTGGGTGCATTCTGGGAGTTCTCCAGAGAAGAGCCCTGAAAAACCAAGAAGAGCATGAATGCAAGTGTTCTCTTGGGAAGCAGTGAGCCTGAAGAGTTTTATTCAGCTTCTCCACTAGTATTTATGCTGTTTAACCTGCAGTATATAGAGCAACCCATGGGCTTGTGTAGGGACACTGCTCTCATGTAGATCAATACAAAAGTGTGGCTTCCCCTATCATCCCCTAAGAGATGCAGTAAGGCAGTCTGTCTCCAGCTAGATCTCTTAAGAGCTTACACCCATCCTAGATAAACAAGGGTCATGAAAGCTCTTTCCTAAAGGAAGGCTAGTAACAAAGGTTACATTGACCTTTCCACCACTGCTGTTTCCAAATGACTGGAACATTGACACCTCCAGTATGGTCAGCAGTGCTGTTGGGGTGGGCTCTGTACCAGCACAGAGGGGTAGTCTAACAGGAGCCTCTCCCCATATATGTAGCACATGCACAGTGGTCTAACAGAATTCTCTCCAGCTGTGTTTATGGAGGCACCCGCAAATCCAGAGCATATGGCAGAGAAGAGAAGGAGACTCTTGATGCCAAAGAAGAACTGCTTGTGGAATGCTGGATGCTTGATTGGTCATGTTGCTGATTCTGAGCTCTGATAGGAAGCAATTCTGTAACTAAGAATGGTCCGAGCTGGCAATCAGACTGACAAGCCCTAGCCGTATTAACCTAGCTATTGAATGCGCAGATGCTATGCTTACTCCTACTAAGCTCCTGTCCCAATAATATCCTCAGACAGTGAGGTCCATTGGTTAGAATTGTTACTTTTCAGTTCACTGAGCACTTCCCCCCAACTCTATTACTATAAGACAGTGCAACCAAGGAGCCTACCTGGCCTTCTCCACATCAGGGTGTTGTATTTCTTTTAAATATCAGGATACAAGTTAGCTGAATTTATACTGGAAGTAAAATTAAATGGACTTTACCTGGGCAGCCTGAAAAGACTGTAAAAGGTGGGACCACAGTTTCAGGGGGTAGAACTGTGTTGGCTAGAATTTTGCAGCAGTCTTTCAAAACACACCTACGACCCTAAAACAAAGACCGGATTCTGTTTGATTGTATAACACCACCACCACACTTTGTCTTACTCCTACTCGTGTCTCTAATATTCAAAAGTGAGTCTGACTGCTCTTTATTAGTCAAAGTCAACACGAGGGCTGTCTGTAAGAAGCAAGATGTCTGCCTGCAACCCAGGGTTCTTCTCTCAGCTCTGATTGCTGATTTCACTATTAGGCCTCGTCTATACTAGAAGTTATACCAGCATAATGTTGGTTAGGGGTGTGATTTTTTTAAAAAAACAAACAAAACCAATAGTTGTACTTGTATAAGCCCTGATATAGATGCAGTTATACTGGATAAAGCTACCTTATATTGGTATAGCTTATTTCTGATTTGGGAAGCAAAATCAGCTGTACTGATATGTTGCCCTTATACTCCATCCACACACAACAGCAAATGCCCCTTAAATTATATTAGCACAATTAAAGCAGCAAAAATGTTCTAGTTTCGATAAGCCCTTACTGCCATGCTGGCAGTCTAGAAATCACTAGTGCATTCAGTAACAGTTACTAGTTTTTTCTATTTGCTTTCATACACTTTGAGTAGGTATAAAAATGTTTTATGTAGCTTTGGCCAACAATAACTTCTTGTGCGTTAACATACATCGCAAACTTTAATGTTTTACAGATCAACACGTACTAGTAGAGATTGTCTTGTGCGGAAAAACTGTGTGTTCCTCATAAATGCATAGTAGGGATTTGCATATTAAAACAAGCCACTTCAGGTAAGTAGATATTCAAGTTGGAATTGGTAGTCCTACCCATGCAGTAATTGGGCAACATATTCCCCATTGCAGTACTCAATAACCTTGACTGTATGGCACTATCTATATCAGAGCTGAGCTGAGCCCCACTCTCTCCTCTGGATACCCTGACATCAGCAATTGCTAATGCGTGCTGATAACCCAACTGCTCTTATTTGGCTTAAAGAGGCAGACAAAGCCCAGAAACAAATAGCAATTAATAGGGACGTCCACTTGTCTAGCCTTGTGTAAACACAATGTTTGAAAAGAACAAGCATGTCTTTGAAACAGGCAACAGCGATTAGACTGAAATTGCTGCAATATTTAATGAAACTCAGGACATTAACCTTTTTGAAAGAGTCACTCTGTTCAAAGACACTTGGGAGCCTGTCTGAAAAGATTAGCAATTAATGCTCCATACATTCATTTATTCAAATGATGATACAGCAAACTGCACATTAATCTTGATGATAAACTGCCAACTGATACAGAAAGCCATTTCTAATGGGAGTCATTATTTGGCCATTCATTACAGGCAGATAGGAGCTATAGAGGCCTCACAATGCCATGATATCTCAGTTCCTTCATGAGACTTTTCTAAAGTCTTCCAGCCTGGTTTGACTTGTGAGAGGGAGAGAGATACCCCTGGGACATTGGCTCTGAAAAAGGAGCCCTTGGGGCCTCTCCTGCCTGCACGAGTTACTCTTGGAGAGAAGAAACTGAAGGTGCCATGTGCTGCAAGGAAGGGGAATAAACCAGACAGTGGAGAAGTAGCCATCATTTTCCTTGAGGAACTGAAACCTAAGTGTGTGTCCCTGCATATTAGGGATTCTGTGTCTCAGGTAATAAGGTCACAGCTCTCAGAAAGGCCTTTTTACCACATTTAATTACACCCACCCTCATTTTTCCTGCCTGTCAGCATTAAGCCATTTAAAGACATTATTGCATTCTTCCCTCTTCATACCACTGGCTCATTCCTGCCTTCCCATCTAGCTTTGATCATTTCCAGGCAGTACATGCTGGCACCTCCCCAACTCCAGGTTTCTGTGGAGCAGAAGGCAATGTGGCTTTGCAGTGTTTGATGTCTGATAAAGACCTAGTGTTATGGGCACATGTTTGGCGTAAGGTGTATCGGTTAATCTGAACTACAGCTGGCTGCCTTTTTCCCTCTGAAGCAGCTGAGTAGGCTGCAGGATCTAGCATTATCAGTGGGTATAAATGTAGAATCCAGAGGTTGTTCTCAACAAAAATAAGGCAGTGTCACTAACGGCATAATCAATTACACAAGTGACCCCCTTGGGCGTGGTCAGGCAAACTCCACACTTGCCTTAGGCCTATTATTCAAGACTTTTTAGACCTCAGTTACTGTGCCAGTTCCAGAACACTGCTAGCACCTGCTGTTTCCCAGTCAGCTGTATGTGCTGCCCTTCCCCAAAGCCCAATCTCAAGCTCTGTTGTAGAGCAGAGCGCATACACACCTGACTGGAAGGCGTGCAACAGAGGTGCACTCAGGTCCAGCACAGACTCCTCACACTAAGCTCCAGGAGCCTGAGGGACCAGTTACGGTTTTGGTAGCTCCTTTGCTTCAGAAGCATTCTCAATACAAAAGAGCACAGTCTCTGCCCCCAAAGAGTTTTCAAGCTCCAAGCTGAGGGAGGGGGTATTATATGAGGAGAGTCATCAAAGTGGGGACCATCCATAGCAATACAAATCACCCCTGGCTAGCATCTGTTCCAGTGTATGGAAACCTCTGGTCCAATCCAAAGTTAGTCCATCTCTCTTAACCCAAGGATGGGAATTTCCCTGATGCCCTGAACCAGCAAAAGGAAGTACAAGTTCTTAACTGTATTTGAGGGGTTTAAAGAAAGAAGACTGACCACACATACTTACAATGACACAATTCTTGCCTATGTGAACGTAGGAGCCGATCTGGGCTGCATTGACAACACAGTCTTCTTCTATAAACACATGATCACCGATGTGGAGAGGGAAGAAAGCAACTCTGGAGAAGGAGAAGGGGTTATTTGCTCAGGCTCTGCAGCACCGATGAATCCACAATACCATTAAACCCAAAATCATGTAAGTGTCCGTACCCTCACCAGCTTGCCAAAGGCAGGGCCTGGAGCCAAGACAGATCTGGTCAGAGATGGTGCATTTCATATTAATTCCTCATGATGATCAAGCAACTTTTCAAACCAAGCCAACTGATAACCATTAACCTTTTGTAATAGGCGTTAGTGCAGGGAGAGAGGGGGAAGGGCACACAAGGAGAAGCCAAACCAGCCTGCAGGGATACAAGTAGGTCCTGCCAGCCAAGACTTCATGGACATTCTGTCTGAGGTGCTTATCTGACCCTCGTCGCCACAGTATCTGTGCACCTCACAATCTTTTAATGTATTTATCCTCTCAACATCCCCATGAGCAGGGCAGTGCAGTTCTCCCCATTGGACAGATGGGGAAACTGAGGCACAGAGCGCCTGTGTGGCTTGCCAAAGGTCACATAGGAAGCTAATGGTACATCAGGGAATTGAACCTGGGTTTCAAGTCCTAGGCTAGTGCCCTAATCACTGGACCATCCTTCCAGCTCGACTGTTACAAACTTGAAGCATTGCTGCCTTCTAACTCCAGCAGCTCTTTAATGGGTCTGTGTTACTAGTGCACCAGACACTTCGATTCTAGGGCACTGCCTGAGAAGTTGAGTATTGGAGGACATTCAAGCAGGACATCCCTAGGGGCACAGCCAAGGACTGTGCTCATTCATTTGCTCATGAATTAAACTGTGTCCTGCAACTGTTTGCAAACCAGGCACCTTGTAACAGTCACAGTAGAAGATTCTGTGGTCATATGAAAATATCACCAAGATGGTGTTTTTAAAAACAATTTAAGGTCTGAATCCCTGGGTCTGTCTAAGCTCTACTTAGAGGAAGGAAGGTGGAAAAAAGTGGCTCTAAACCCCCTTTCTGCTCCTGGGACTGGATGGGGCCTAAAACCGCAGCTCAAGAGTTGCTCTAAATTATGCTGTCTGAGCTGCTGGCCAGAGATTGTCAGCACATGATGCACTCCAGTTTTGTTCCCTGCATGTCACTTGTGCCTGAGGAACAGGGATTGAGGTTGAGAGCTGGCTATGGCTGAATAAAGCATTAACACTAACTGGTTTGTGATACTGCCCCAACGGACCATAAGCTTTTCAGGGCAGAGGTACCTCTCTGGCTGTCACAAATGGGCTCAAATAATGAAGCAACTATCTGTATTTGAAACTCCACAGGAGAAAAAAACCATTAAATCTGTTCTCTTTTGAATACTGAATTTTAACTATTAAATTCCAAGAAGGCAGCTAGGACACTGAACACACAAAGTCTGACATTTTCTGGGCTTAATGTGCTGTTTAGGAGCTTTAGGTCAGCTGCCTGTTAAAGCATTTTGAATTAAGAGCCGGAGTGGGAAGCGGGAATGAGAAGAATAAATCAATGAAATCTAAAAGTTCAGAATGATTAAGTGATTTTAATCCTTATGCGGCCATCTACTGATAAACATTGAGAAGGCCATAATAGCCCATGACTGGGTACGAAGGTTAATTCAAAATATCTATAGGTGATACATGGTCCCAAAGGACAGCTCTATGTTCGGATTAGATGTAAATAAAGGCCAGTGGGTTGAGTGTGCATTTAGACATGGGAATCTTTAGGGATTTCTTTTGCCAATGCTTCAGTCAAGGTATTAGATACAAGTGGGTCATAAGAGACCCACTGCAAAGGGGGAAAAAAATGGTTGTGTCTATTTTGCTTCTTTTGATGAAGAAAGTCAGTCCGACAGGGCATTTTAAAGTTAAATTAATTTCAAGCATGCAGTTTATATTAGAAATTCCTCAACTCTGGGAGACTATTGCTGGAATATGGTATCTAAAGCCCTGGACCCTGCAATGTGTATACATGAGCAATCACTGCATTCAGATGGAGCTTCATGTGAGTGCAGGGATCCCTGGTCCACCTCTCATTGCAGGATTGGGCCACACATGACAACTAACATACAAACACACACACATTTTTAGATACACATCTTTTTCTGTTACAAATAAACAACCACTTGGTATGCTCAACTGCTCTACAATCTAGTTATCATTAACTGGCTGATTTCCTATAGGCATCCAGGGCAGAGGCTGGTCTTGAAAGAAGGAAGTATAGTAGCCTGATGGATCAGTTTGGAGATGTTTTTCCATGCATGTTAAATAGCCACAGACGCCAAAGGACAAATAAACAGAACCCTACAAATAATATTCCAGCCTAGTTATCTCCAGTACCAGAGATCTGAGATGTATATTGTACAATGCAAGACTCTTCCTTTGTAGATATTATTAAAATATGGTATTAATATAGTTAGATCTGGCTGAGGTGCATTGGAAGAGTATGTGCTAGTCCCAGGCTGCATTCAGGCCTTAGAAAATGAGTAAGTATTTTTAAAAGGTGAACTGAAAAGTTTAAACAGAATTGTTTAAGAATCCAAACCACTAGCAAAATATATTTAGACTTAAAGATGGCAAATATATACATTTTAAATAAATACGTCAGCCTCTCCTTCACCTACATGTCCGAGTTCAGTCTAGTGATTTCCATGCTGCAATTTAACAGGATTACTGACTCACAAAGCAGAGCAGGGAATAGGAGAAAATGCTGACTTAGGAGGATTTATGCAAAACCGTAGCAAGAGAAACAGTCCCCTGAGTTCAGCTCTTAGCAAATCCAAAGCTTCTAAGTTCACCTTTCAGTTTAACAAGCCTCACAGCATAGCACAGAAGAAATATAAACTCCTACCCCTTGCTGAATTTCTTGAAAGGCGGCCTGATGACACTGCGGCTTTTCACAACACAGTGGCGTCCAACTCTTACGTTTGCCAGATCACCACGAATGATACAATCATTCATAACTATCGTCTAGGAAACAAGAGAAACAGAGCCAAACGAGTTCAAGTTCTGCCAATGTTTTCAGTAGCTTTATTATAATATATGGGGCCACACTGAGCACTAGTGTAATTTCAATGAAATTATATCTTACAGCAGGACTCAGTTGGGCCCAAGGAACACCAACTTGTATCACTAGCACATATTAGTGTATGAATTGTGGCCCTATAGAGCAAACCACATGAATAAGAATAGAAAATGCAGATTCACTGTTAAAGTCCCTTTCATGAGAGCATCCCAAGACAAATTAATGAAGCCTCAAGACACCATACAAAGGGTTCAGTTCTTATTTCCACTCCACTAATAGTCAGGTTGAGGCACAGAAAGGTTAAGCAGCTTGCCCAAAGGCTACACAGCGAGTGCAGAGATTTTGGAACCCAGTACTGCAATTGATCCAACAGCTAGAAGTTGAAGCTAGATAAATTCAGACTGTAAATAAGGGTGTAAATTTTTTAACTGTGAGAACCACTGGAACAATTTACCCAGGATTGTGGAGGATTCTCCATCACCCACATTTTTAAAATCATGATTGAATATTATTGTAAAATCTCTGCTCTAGGAATTACTTTGGGGAAGTTCTGTGGCCTGTGCTATGCAGGAGGTCAGACTAGATGATCACAGTGGTCCCTACTGGTCTTGGAATCTATCTATTATCCACGCGCATATATATATATGTATGCATTAAGCACTAATAGTAAGCCCAAATATTGCAACAGTAATATAATCTAAACTGGCCTATACCATAACCCTGTACAATTATGCTCTGTATCCCATAACTACTACTTGCATTTGCTGAAGTAAGCATTTGGTATAAGTAGTTAAGAAACATCAAAAATCAAGATACATTTGTTGTATGTCTTAGTACAAGTTAGCGAAGTACCCTCACGGACCAGTACCTTGAATGCTAGTATCCAAAGCAAAGATAAGGAAGGAACAGGACAAGAAACTAGGGAACTGGGACAAAAAAGAAATAGATAAGTTCATGGAGTATAGGTCTATCAATGGCTATTAGCCAAGATGGGCAGGGATGGAACTGACGGGTTAGATTTTAGTGACATGTAAAGAGATATACAACTTGTAAACTCATCATGTAAATAATACCAGCTAAAATGTGTAACTTGGGGAGCACACCATTCGCATAAGGTGAATGTAACATCACTGCATGGCTTGGCTTCTTGGAGACTGTACTGTGTAGAACCTTTTCCCTGTACCATATTAATAAATCTGACACTGGGTATTTGGCCTTGACTATATTTAATAACAAATCAAAGTGTGGTCAAACAGTTGATTATACAATTTATCACATGAGAGTTTGACTGTAAACCACAGAAATGCTTGATTTTACAAGAAGTACACCGGTGACTTGGTATTACCCACCTTTCCATTCAGAACTATGTTCTGGCTTCCGCAGAGCACTGACTGTCTGCTGACTTTGTTGCCAGATGCCTGAGGGAAACCAAGAGACAGAGAGACGATCAGTGACAGAAATACAGCCTTGTGATACAAACGTCTTATTATATCTGTGGATTGTGTGGGGTCCTTTATAATAATGAACCTTCATTACAGAATTTTATAACACACAGTTTGCAAACAGAATGCTTTCACGTTGCCTCCAGGACTCCTGGATGTTAATCCTTAGGCAAGATCCAATGTAGTGTCAGCTGAATAGTCAACTGTCCTCCATTGAATCTCTTCTTCGGACTCTCTTCTGGCAGTCAATCTTCCATTGGGACTCTGCTCCAAGACGGTAATATTGTAATTTAAAGAATACAAGGAAGAAGTGACAGATGTGCTAGGCCATAACCCTTGTCATACTCCTCTCTCCTAACGCCCCCGATTTGGTGGCCTGCAAGTAGGAAAAACAAAAACTCTACTAAGACGAAAAAGAGACTTTTAAAATCTCAGATAACGCCTTCCTTTGGGCCTCCCAGTGCAGCCTGCTCTTCTGGAGTGGGAGCTCCCACAGGCAAGGGTTGCCCAGATGCCCTGTATACCAAAACCTGCATGCACCTAGAACAGATGCAGAGACCAGGACCTGCATCCTCCTGTCCGCTCTGCAATCCTTCCATACCGATCTGTCAAGACCAGCCTTGGACTGGATGCTCTTTAGGGCAGGAGCCATGTCTCCTGTGGGAGTTCTGGGAAATAAAGCAAACTAAGCATTCACGGAATAAGAGGGAAGGTTCTCTCATGGATGACTAACTGGTTAAATGATAGGAAAAAGGGGCAGGAATAAATGATCAGTTTTCACAATGGAGATAGGCAAATAGCAGGGGCCGCCCAAGAAGCTATACTGAGACTTGTGCTGTCAACATATTCATAAATAATGGGAAAAAGGGGATGAACAGTGAGGTGGCAAAATTTGGAAATGATATTAAGTTACTCAAGATAGTTAAGTGCAAAGCTGACTGCAAAGAGTTACAAAGGGATCTCAAAAAACTGAGTGACTTGGCAACCAAATGGCAGATGAAATTCCTGTTGATAAATGCAAAGTAATGCACACTGGAAACAATAATGGATTCTAAATTAGGTGTTACCACTCATGAAAGAGATCTTGGGAGTTGTCATGGATAGTTCTCTGTAAACATTTGCTCAACGTGCAGCAGCAGTCAAAAAAGCGAACAGAATGTTAGGAATCATTAGAAAAGGGACAACTAATAAAACAGAAAATATCATAATGCCCCTACATAAACCCATGGTGTGCTCACACCTTGACTACTGCCTGCAGGTCTGGTCTCCCCTATCTCAGAAAGGGGGAGAAAGAAAGAGTGTGTGTATCTGTAGGAATTGGAAAAGGTACAGACAAGGACAACAGAAATTCAGGGAGGCATAGAACAGCTTCCATACAAGGAGAGATTAAAATGAGTGGGGCTGTTCAGCTTCAAAAGAGACAACTAGGGAGGAGACGCTAGAGAGGTGGAGAAAGTGAACAGGCAAGTGTTATTTACCCCTTCACATAATACAAGAATGAGGGGTCACCCGCTGAAATGAAAAGGCAGGATTAAAAACAAACAAAAAAGACTTCTTCACACAACGCACAGTCAACCTGTGGACTTGTTAACAGGGTTGTTGCAGAGGCCAAAGGTATAACTAGGTTAAAAACAGGTCAGTTCACAGAGAATAGGTCCATCAACGGCTATTAGCCACTGGACACAACCCTGTGCTCGGGGCGTCCCTAAACCTCCAACTGCCAGAAGCTGGGGCTGTAGGGCAGGGGATGGACCACTTGATAATCGCCCTGCTCCTTCCCTCGGGCCAGGGGCAGAGGCTTCACTGTCGGAGTCGGGCTCCGGGGCCCGGTCGGGGCCCGGTCTGACCCCCCCCCACGGCTGCTCACGGAGCGCCGCCCCTGGGCGCTGTAACAAGCGGCTGGGGCGCAGGGGAAAGATCCGCTCCTCGCCGGCCGGCTCCAGGGCCGCGCCCGGGGGCCCAGCTCGGGCCCGGCGCTGCCCCGGCTCCGCCCACTGCTCGTCCGCCCGCGGGGCGCCGCACCGTCTCGATGTACTCGGACTTGTTATACAGCATCTCGCTCAGCTCCATGGCGCCGCCGCTTCCGGCCTCCCCGCTTCCGCTTCCGCTTCCGCCTCCTCCCCGCCATGACCCCCCCCAGCCAATCCCCGCTCGGCCTCCGTACCGCCGCTTCCGGCCTCCCCGCGAGCACAGCCCATCTTCGCCAGGCTTGCCGGTGGCGTCACATCCGCCCAAACCGGACTGGCCAATCCCTTCTCAGAATCTGCGCCGCCCCTTCCACGCCGACCAACCCGAGCTCGGCTGCCTGCTGTCGTCACTCCCCGCTGGCGCGCGCTCAGCTCCCCCTAGCATGCTGCCTTGCGGCCGGGGCTGAGGCGCTTCGGGAGCGAGCGAAGACGGGCCCGGCCCGGCCCGGCCGGGGGAGGGGCGGCCTCGGGGGCCCGGCCCGGGGAGGGGGGGTCCGTGCTCCGAGGCCCGTTTGCTCCCCGCAGTCGGGGCCTGGCGGGACGCGCCTGGGCTCTGCGGGGGGCCCGGCCCGGGCTGAGGGGGCCCGGGCTGAGGGGGCCCCGCTGGCCGCGCTCGTTCCTAGGAGCCCTTCGCTCCCGCCCGCGTCGCGAGGACCGGCCTGGGCAGGTCCCTGGGCAGCCCCGGCTCCCGCCCAGAAGGGCGCGCCCGGCCTGGGGCGCTCGGGCCCCCCTGCCGCGGGCTGCGAGGGGCCGGCGGTGCGCGCCATGGAGGGCCCCGCCGTGGGAAAGGCGCTGGGCTGGCAGGAGAAGGAGAAGGTGCGGGCGCTGCTCTGGCTGCGGTGGTTTCTGTGGCGGGGCCTGTGAGCAGGAGCGCGCCGCCCAGGCTGTGTGATTAGGTTGTGGGCACCCCGAGGGGCCGTGCAGACGGACGGGAGGACGCTGTCCCCCACCACCGGGAGAACTAGATAAAAAAGAGCTAGCTAAGTTCATGGAGGCTTGGTCCATCCATGGCTATCGGCCGGGAAGGTGTCCCTAGCCTCTGTTTGCCAGAGGCTGGGAATGGGCGACGGGAGGGGTCACTGGATGACTCCCTGTTCTGTTCATTCCCTCTGGGGCACCTGGTCCTGGCCACTGTCGGCAGACAGGATACTGGGCTGGATGGACCTTTGGTCTGACCCAGTCTGGCCGTTCTTATGACCTTATGGTGTATGGACCAATCCCACTTGCCTCACTCACCTGGGCAGACCCATTGACTTAAAGGGGAGCATCGTTTGGCCCAAAGTCACAGACAGCATGGTACAAATATGGATGGTGCCCAGACTGTTAAACCTGTAATTCCTGTAAATAGATATTAGATTCTCAGGCAAATATAAAAATTTCTTTAAGCTGAAGTTGTTGTTAATAACGATCAGTAATTATGTAAGAGAGTCTTGCTAATTTTTCAGAAAACACATATACAAGGGAGACTGATGATTTCAGGATATTTACATTTAAAGAGGAATAAAATATCCAATTATTAGAAAGCATGAAACTGCATTTAAGGGCCTACAGAAATCTCTGTGGTTCTGTCCGAAGAACATCTGAAAAGAGACCATTTGGTGCTCCAAAAAGTGCACAGACAATTATCCAGGAAACACTGTATCATTCTAAAACTATTTGACATGGTTGAAACTGGGGGCAGTTGTCCCACACTGTTCCTCAAAGGTACACAAGCCTATAACTCTAAGAATACTGACTACTGTACCATATTTACAGATGTTTACTGCTTAAGTGCGCAGTTAACAGATGAGGGTAATGAGGTAAAGGATCATTCAGCTTTAGAGAAACGTATAAATAAAACTAATACACTTTAAAAAACATTTCCTGTGTCCCTAGTACTAACTGTACATGTTACTTGTAAGAGAGACATTTTGATGAGCTCTTTAGTAAATCTTAAGCATGCTCTATGTATATTTTCCTGTGGAGTCAAGGAACTAGAGTGCGTGGCTTCAGATTTGTACATATATGGCAGATAGATATATATGATTCCATGCCATCTTACTTCCCTGTAAGCTACCTAACTTTGGTTCCAAACCTTGAGGTCCATAGCCCCAGATATGTTAGGTTGGTGTCTGTGATAAGTCTCATAATATGACAACACTTATGTTTGGCTCCCACTATATTGTTGGAGTCCAATTAGCCCATCAACACAAATAGGCTAATTTAGTCAGATCACTTCTCAGTTTTTAGAGTCAATGTAGATGTGTGTTATTGGAGAAGAGGATTGCCTTTTGGTTTTACTGTGGGCTGCATTAAGGTTATTTATTTGACCTAATTTGTGCATTTTTGTATATTCTAATGATTGATCAAGTGTAACTCTGGTCTGCTGCAGTTTCCACGGTATGCATCCGATGAAGTGAGCTGTAGCTCACGTAAGCTCATGCTCAAATAAATTGGTTAGTCTCTAAGGTGCCACAAGTACTCCTTTTCTTTTTTCTGATTCCCCAGACTTTCTCCCACTTGTGGTGGTGTGAGAAAACTACACTATTAAGGGTTTTTTCCCCTCACAAGTGATTCATAATCACTATTTCCTACTTTAAATCCTGGTTACAATTTTTTTCTGTATGTCTTTCCTTAATATTAAATTGATTCTGTAAAAATGCCAGAGATGCTTTCATAGAGAGACAAGGTGAGGAAGGTAATATCTTTTATTGGACCAACTTCTGTTGGTGAAAGAGAGAAGCTTACACAGAGCTCACCCTCCTTGTGTCTCGTATGCTGGGACCGACAAGGCTACAACACTGCATGTAACCATGAGATGCTTTGTTGTCCATTACAGGTTTCTAAAGGGTATGTGGATTATTCTGGACATCTGTGAACTACTAATGTGGTAGTTTTCATTGAATGGAGCAAAGCACAACAGAATTATCATAGAATTGTAGGACTGGAAGGGACCTTGAAAGGTCTTCTAGTCCAGCTCCGGGCACTCATGGCAGGACTAAATATTATCTAGACCATTCCTGGCAGGTGTTTGTCTAACCTGCTCTTAAAAATCTCCAGTGATGGAGATTCCATAACTTCCCTGGGCAGTTTATTCCAGTGCTTAACCACCCTGACAGGAAGTTTTTCCTAATGTCCAAACTAAACCGCCTTTGCTGCAATTTAAGCCCATTATGGCTTAACATGGGAAAATATTTATGTGCAATTTGCTTGCAGCCTGGGTTAAGGACATCCTAAGGTGCACATGATGTGGCAGTTCTAATATGAGCCTTAGGATGCTTGCAAGTACAAGTGACAGTTTCAGAGGCTGCCATTCTGGCTGGTTCAGAGATTGAAAACTCTGGAGCCCAAGCTTTTGTATTGTGTTGGCATTGGGACTAAGCAGGTCCCCCCCCTTTAATAATGAAGAAACCTTCCGTCCTTCACAAAGAGGCCAGCTCAACAAATCAAACGTGGCACTTCTAGCTCACGCTGGTTTTGAGCTGTGAAGGGGCAAAACAGTGTTAGGAAATATTTCAGAAAGTTGACCCACCTCATTATTGGATCTCCTTTATCTTGTGAAAACCTCAGTCAGCCCTCCTGAAGCTTCCCAGGAAACTTCTACCTTTCCATTGGATCTTGCAGGGCAGTTTTCAGATGGATTTGTTAATTCTGGTAAAGTTGAACAACTGGACATGTAAGAAAAAGCCTTATAATGGAACAGTTCAGATCTCCTTTGTGAGTTACTACGGTTTCTCTACAGTACACAATAGCTTATTGCTGAAATACCTCACAGAAGCTGTTGCTTGTAAAGGGGTATTTTAATAGAGAAGGATGCCCTTTGGCACTCAGAGTGGGAGAGAGTTCCAAGTCAAAGGTGTGGATGGAGAAAGACCTGAAGGCAAGAAGAGGCAAAGGTTTCAGATGGGATGGGGTGTTGAGGAAGAAGGTGTACAGGCAGAAATGGCATTCTACAGGGCCTTGTAGTTGAGGATAAAAAGATAGGGCTTGGTAGGGGAGTCAAGAGGAGGCTAGTAGAGGGATTTGAAGATGGTCTGACATGGTCAGAGTAGTGAATAAGAAGATTGGGACAGAGGCCTGAGAACTAAGCACTGGTCTTGAGCAATGAAGCCTTAATATTTCTCAGGAAGCTTGAGTGTATGGGTATCAATATTCTAGGTTTAAAATGTCACTACACAATTCTAGGCCTTGGTTTGGTTTTTACTTACTGTTGGCATCGTGTAATGTCTGTGATGTGTCATCTTTGTTTTCTAGCTGAAAGAAAAGTTAGCCTTCCTGAAAAGAGAATACAGCAAAACATTCAACAGGTTACAGGTAGGTGAGCACCATTGTTTTAACCCTGAATTATTAGGTTTGCCTGGCTCTTGTGTTTCTGAATGATAAATTTGGTGAAAGGTGCTGAGACTTTGGGAGATGAAGTTTATTCTTTAAAAAAAAAAAAAAAAACATGCAGACAATGAAATGCTGAGTCATTGATTTGTTGTTGTTTTAACAGCGTGCACAAAGAGCTGAGAGGGTTAAAAATTATGTTAAGAAAACGGTTGCAGAACAAAATCAATTGCTTAGGCAAGAGGAAACTGAGAATAATACCACAGGTAACAGTTCAAAATATAACTTCTTGAGACATTATTTCTTTCTTTAACCTCTAGGCCTTATGGATAGAGCTGTGTGATCCCACACTACAGTTCAGTATAGTATAGAAGTAGTATAATATAGTATCGTATGTGCTACATGTCAAGACTGAGGTGCCAACTCTGATTTACCACCTACTTCTGCCTATGCACCACAGTCCTGACCTATGGCACAAGCTGATATTACTGTCCTAGGGTGCTTCCGAGCTCTGCTAACACTCGTGAAAATTCTGACTTGAATTGTCCCTTTTATTCAATTGTTGCCTTACCCCTGGGCATATGTATATGTCGCCATGACAATACTCCTAAATCATGACCCACACTATCATCCCTTGTTACAGTCCTACCCCCATTTGCCAGTGCTTCTTGAGCCTGGTGTTACCACCTCAGTTCTAGTGTTGGCCAGAGTCTTCCATTTGTGCTGGTAAGTTTGTGCTTGCCTGATAGTGATAAGGATGAAACTATTCATCTCAGTTCCTTTTCAAGCACAAGAAAGGTCTTCAGAGATGAAAGATCAGTAGGTTAACACAGTGTACCACCTAGTTTCTGGAAGCATGATTTCTTATTAAGCATGTATCCATTTGGCGTATGCTTAGTAAACTGAGCATCATATGGTGTGTCATGTTATACTTCAGCCAAGAAAATAAAACAGTGGAATAATTTTTGCAGAACCCTTAGTTTGCCATTTTTGTTAAAATTGTCTCTGGTTCTGCTTTGTTGCCTCCTGTCTTAGTGGGACTCTTCTGCGGGAATGCTCTTCACAAATTGCATTTGTCTCCACAGAACTGATGGATAAACAGTCTCCCAATGATGATGATAAATCTGGAATATGTATGTTACAGACCAATACCTGTTCTGACTCAGGCACTGAGAAAAAAATGTCTGTCACATTTAAACTTGAGCCTGAATTCTTCAACAATGAAATTAACTTGCAGGAAAGTTCATTGGCAGAAAGCCCAAATAGTGACCAAGAAAATATCCTCTCTGGCCTCATGAGATCTGTTACTGAGGAGAACCAAAGCCAACTGTCAAGGAGTAGAATGACTTTGGTCTCAGAGGGGAGAGAATCAGCTTGTGAAGTGCCACCAATCAGTGCTGGTGAAACGTTGGAAAATCAAATGGGAAGTACAGAGGAGCCTGGGTCACCAGTATTCAAGGGAAGGAACACCATCTCAAACACCAAGAATAAAATCCAAAAGGCCCCCAGGCTGGTCATTGTGAGGGAAGAAAAAGATTTAACTCCTCAAGATCCACAGGTAGGAGATTTTCAGGAAATGCCTGAAGAAAATGTATTTCTGAGTGTCCCCAAACCACTTTCATGCATGTTGATGGGTGGCAATAACATTCAGCAGCCTGTGTCTCCATGTGCTGAGGACATCTGTGATAGCTATGCGCCATTGCCCCAGTGTTTAGTGGGTGATATGCCTGTTTCACTTCAAAACATCGAGAATACAGGAAAAGAACTTGCCTGTATAGAAAACCAAATGGATCGGGAAGAGTTGAGTAGGGCCTTCAATTTAACTGCAGATAATCAACCATCCCTGGCAGGCAGAAGCAACCCTAGCACTAGTGAAAGCAGACCCCATAAAGAAAGAAACCACAGTGAGACCAAGAGCTCAAGTCCTCTGAACACTGACTCTCTTCTGGATAATGTTGAAGAACCTTTGAGGAATCAAGAGGCTCAGACTGAAGCAGGGTCTCCTGTCCTAGAGAAGACTCCTCCTGCAGCAGAAAGCACACTGAGCTCTTGCACAATGATTGAAGGACTCCTCTTTCCTGTAGAATATTATGTTAGGACAACTCGGCGTATGTCTAATTGCCAGAGGAAAGTAGACCTGGAGGCTGTCATTCTCAGCCAGTTGGGCAGGAGCAGGAAAGGGCTGCGAAGTAAACATAAGCAGATAAATTCAAATTCAGATCAGCTCTACCAAGAAACCGCCAGAAGTGATTTGCAGGCAGGGGGCACTCCGTTCCCTTTTCTAGGTGCAGAGAGTGACCCAGTGAGTTCAAATAGTTCTGAGAAATCTCTCCCTCCATCAGATGAGAGCTGCACTTCCAGTGGCTCTCTTTCTCAGAAGACTGTTATTAGTGTGAAACAAGCTAAGGGAAAATCCTGGAGGAGAGGAAGGGGCAGATGGGGTTCTACCTGCAGACCTGCACTGAATGGGTCACAAGCACATCCTGAGACTTCAGATCTTACAGTGCTAAAGGAAAACAGTCATCTCTTGTCAAATGATTCTCAACCTGGAAAGGAAAACTGTGAGGGTGACCATGAGAGGTCACCTATAGGCAAAACAAGGGTGCTCGTCCCTGCAGCTGGTGAGGCTACAGAAGCAGAAATGACAGACATTACATGGCCAGCTGAGGCTGATCTTCCTGATGTAAGCCAAACATTCAGCAAATGCCATCAGCCTCCATTAGAACATATTCAAAATCCACTCCAAGGAAATAATTTCTTAAATCCATGGGATGAAGCTTTCTCCAGCCCCACGCAAGATCTGGAAGCCAATGTAAATGTGAGTCAGGCTGATAAACAGCCAGTGGGGCACATTAGGAATCAGTGTGTTCAGAAAGCCTGCCGGGCTGAGCAGCTGCCAACAGTTAAAGAATCTCTACTTCAGCATGATCTCCCAAGTTCCTCCGTGAAACGTAAAGTGAGGCAAGGATCTAAAGGTACCTGACTGAATTGTTGTGCAGAAAAATCAGAGAGTTCCCTAAAGCTAGGACTTAAGTATTGCGGAGAGGGAAAGACCATACAGGGCTAGTACCCTTGCTCCTGTATGTCCTTAGCCCAGCATGGGTTCTTTTTTTCTTGAACTCACCTTCCTGCCTTTTTGCTACCTAGATGTCCCGTCTTCTTGCTGGCTGAGGTACCTTTTTCTAAAGTACCTTTTTGTGGTTGATCCTCCTGCAGATATGACCTCTCTTGTTTTCCATATTTTAGAGTCAGAAAAATTGAGGGGAGAGTTTCCAGCAAATAAACACCTCAAAAGCTCAATTTCTGGGCCTTCTATGATCCTTAAACTTCTCCTCCCATGCTTGGCCTTTGTTCCTCACTGTTGTGAAACAGATAAGAATCAATGGCTGGGGAACTATGTGGAAAATACTTGGGCCAGGAGCAAGGTGTGCATGAGTCGCATGCTTACAATACTCAGGGCATGCGTGCAAGGATGGGATTTGCACAGACGTGCCCTTCTCTTAGTCTTTTAGAACACCAGTCACCATAGTATCCAAGCATCAACAGTGCTTAAGTGCTTTACAAAGCACTTGGCACTGTCCAAGGCACAGATAAAGATAGCCCTTGCCATCAAAAGTCTGGAAACAAAAATCATTGGGGGGAGGGAGCATTTTTCACCAAATAGCTAGCAGTGCAGTCAATTCTAGCAGCGTCTGCAGGTGAAGTTTAGCTAGAGTGTGAAAGCAGAGTGACTTTACCCAAGTAGTACAGTAATTGCCCCAAAATGTGTTTCTGAGAAAATCTTAACTTCTGTTGTGAAATAGACAGAGGCTTTGTTTTAATACGTTAAATGAGAGAAGAGAATTGCATGTTTGCTGGGTATGTGTGCAACAAAGTGACGGTCTCTCTTCTAAGTTCTCAATTCTGTACTATCATGCTTTCCTATTTCTAGGTAAAAGAGGGCGCAGTCAACAGATGGACTTGGAAGGTCCAAGTCCTCTAAGCCATCTTGGTCTGGATCCTATGGCCTTCGACCCTCCCTTTCACTTCCAGAATGAGATGCTCAGTGTCAAGTGGCTGCCCTCTAAGCTGGACATCAGAGACTTTCATTTACCCGATGAGGAGTTTGGTCTCCTTAAATTTGAGAAACTACAATCCTGCACAGTGAAACAGCTGGAGCCCTTTGTTCCTTCAGGGTCTGAACACTGGCTCCAGAGTGCTGGAGACACTGTGGCTTTAGGGGACATGAGACTTAAACAAGTGAATACAGAAGGGAAGAGTCTAGAAAATAGCTTTATTTCTCCTTCAAAGACTATGTCACCTAAACTGCCTCACTTAGAAGGGCAGTTGCACAAGAAGGGGCTTTCTCCAAGCGAATTGCTGCTAACTCCGGCAAGTTCTGTCTCAGCTGGTGCAATCAACCAGCTGGAATCACAGATTCCTACACCTGCTTTCCCTGTCCTGGGTGCAACCCCAGCTATCCTATCACTGGTACACAATGAGGCCTTACCTGACACACTTTCTGTACTTCCTTTGCAAGTGAAAACAAATCTCTTCAAAGAACCAGCCAGTCATGTTGTGGATGGGAGAGAGTGTAATAACTCCACAGGTACATTGCACTCAGATAGCTGCAGAACAGGATCTGACTGTAGGTCTGATGAAGCTGTCTCCCTCAAAGAGTATCAGCAACCAGGGAGCGGTTCCAAGGAGTGCTGCGGTGCAGAGGTAAAAGCAGAGACTCCCTGGCAGGGAACACCAGGGCAGTGGTTCTATCTACGAGCCATCTTTCCCAAAATCTGTTCAGGTTCAGGGACACATTTTGAAGGATTTGCTCTGCTACAAGGCTGGGACGGCCTGGACAAACTCAAACATTTACAAACAGGCAGCTAAGGGAAACCACTGCCTCTGGCTGCACACAGAGCTAGCACGCAGGCCTTCCTGCGTGCTAGCTCTGTGTGCAGCCAGAGGCAGTGGTTTCCCTTAGCTGCCTGTTTGTAAATGTTTGAGTTTGTCCAGGCCGTCCCAGCCTTGTAGCAGAGCAAATCCTTCAAAATCCCCCTTGCTTAAACTTGAACAGTGGGCTTTGCTGCTCGTTATGGGAGGTAAATTCTAACCATGCCAGTGAGCAGAATGTTTCTTGGGCACCTGGTCAAAGCCGATCTGCCTTAAGAAAGGCTCTTGGCTGGAACTCTGTAAGGACAGCAATAGAGAACAAAATAGTCAATGTAATAGATGGGATTGGAGAAAGGAAGGAGTAACTACACCCAGAGTGGTGATCGACAAAACACGGTTACGCTTTGCATGGGTGCTGTTTGTGAAAGGCTGGGGTTGGTTGTGGGAGGTTTGGAGGTGGGTATAAAGAAAATTCAGAGAGGGAGATAATCTCTTGTTTTCCAAAATGTGCTAGTACAAAAGTGATGTTCTTAAAGCTGCTGTCCAGCAATCTGCCGTCGAGTGAGTGCGCTCTTTTGCACATGCACTTGTACATGTGGAGCATTATTTTTTGAATTTATATTTAATCAGTCCATGCTTTTTGTTTATACAGAACAAACTGACAGCAGAAGAGTTGGCCGTGGTGCTGAGTGACAGCCTGAGAGCCAGGAGCTTGCAACTGGCCTCAAAGCTAAAGGTTGGGGAATAATATTTTGAGTTACATCCACAAATGGAGTTTTTAAATAAAAAGTATTTATTTATTTACAGAGACTTTTAAAATATGTTTATATGAAGTCTAAATAAAAGCACAATAAAATGAATATAAACAATGCAACGCAAAACAAAATAGACGAGTAAAAAAAAATAGACTCTGCCCATAATCAGTCAGTCCCCTCTTCGTCTTTCACAAAAAGCAACTAGAGATCTTGAGTCAAATTCCAGTGCATCTAGGGTGACCAGATAGCAAGTGTAAAAAATCGGGACACAGGGTGGAGGGTAATAGGTGCCGATATAAGAAAAAGCCCCCCAAGTTGGGACTGTCCCTATAAAATCGGGACATCTGGTCACCCTAAGTGCATCTGTGTATAACTGAAGAGCAAATACACACAAAAATCCCAAACAGTGAAGTGTCTCAACAACTGCAAATGTATCAACTGACAGAACGCAGACACTGCTGTTCAGCCTCAGGGAAAATGGTTGCCTGATTCTTGCTTCTCTACTGCTTCCCCAAGCGTTGCAGACTGTGGCTGGCGGCAGTGCTTCATTGTTCTGTCCTTCCCCCTCCATCTCTGAAAGTTATTTAGCGTTGCTCCTTACTGGGTCAATGCTGATAGGTCTAGAGCACGCTGACATTCTCGCCTGCTTGGAGCTGAACTTGGCGTTCGATGCATCTGTGTGCCACAACTGAGGCAAACATGGCTTGGGGTTGTTTGCCCAGCTGAGCCATCAGATCTCCCTCCCACATGGTCTCTCCTCACTGTCCACCTTACCTTTTATGCCTTGTCGGGGGTAGAGAACAGTTGGTGGGCAGGGCAGTGACAGCTGTGGTGAAGTCCACTGAACTCTAAAGCTCTAATGGAACTTGCAGAAGTTGGGTCATCTCTAGGCCTGGGAACCAAACCCTGCACAGCCAACCAAAAATAATAAAGTTGGGTCCAAATGTTTCTTTACAAGGATGAAGAAAAATGCTGCCATCTATTTAAAATTAAACCTTGGCTACAGTGGTCCTAAGTGATCTGTGTTACCTGTAGCCTCTCCCCTCCCGCCTGTGAAAAGGAGGCAAATAGCAGCACTAAGAACAAGGAGGTGCTGTGCAAGCTTCATCACACAGCTTGTCTACTGTATCTCAGTCCTGATGTCCCTTGTGTTTCAGGTCTTAGATCCACCTTTGCAGACTCTCTGCTGTGTACAAATGGCAGGTGGTTTTGTGCCATGGGTGGATGGGTAGATATCCATTACTTCTACGACAAAACCACTAAACTCGTTTTCCTTATGGCCTAACTGGCATTGGGAGTCAGGACTCCAAAGTCAAAATTTAAGGCACTAACCCCCAACTCCAAACCTCCATCACACTAGCTCTCTGGAAGTGATTTCATGCAAGAGTCAACCTGAATCTCCAGGCTGAATATCCGTAGTTGCTGGAATAACTTCAACAGTGTTTTGTTTTGAGCAGAACCTCTCAAGTTCTTGTGCTGTGGACGTGAGCACTGTCTGGTGGGAATCAGCTGGCTGCACAGAGCTGTGTATCGTAACTGCTTGTGAGACTTTCATTTCCCTGTGGAAACCTCTGGCTTCCAGCCAGTGGAGAAAGGTGTATACCTGGCACCTTACAGAGGTAGAGTACACAGAAGTTTCTTCTTCACTTTGGGGCAGTTTTCTGGTAGTATTGGGCCACTTCCCAAGACACACACAACCTGTAGACTCACAAGGGGGAATGTACATTTTCTTACACGTAGTGGGCCAGATCCTTAGCTAGCACATGTTGGTGTAGCGTCATTGAGGTCAGCTAAGCAACTGGATTTGCACCAGCTAAGAATGTGGCACAGTATTTTGAACAATTCAATTTCACATTAAATTTTAGTTCTTTACAATTGTATAGATCTCCGCATACTGGATGTTGATTGTACAGCAGCATGACTTCTTGGTGTCCTCTTCATGTCCTTAAACTCCTCAACTTCTTTTGACGTCTCCTCTTATCTTTCCAAAGGTCATTGCCTCTTTGTTTAGGTTAAGGACAAAGTTGATGATTGTTGATTCTTTGCTGCATCTATTTCTTTTGAAGACTGAGAAAATAAATCATGGTCCTGCAAACAATGCAGTCTTTCCTTGATAATGGGGAGAAAGTCAAACTGAGAAGGACCTTATGGGTGTCCCTAACTAAATCCCTGTCCTTTGCCTTCACAGATTCCAGTAATACAAATTGTTCCCTTGCCAGATGTCTCTAATCTTGTATGTGTTGCCTTGGGAGATCTGGAGATTGGAGAAATAAGGTGAGTGTTTCTGGCTGTGTGTTTTTATTGCATACTGAACATTTCCAACCTGATTTCTCTAGCTTGACTGCAGATAATTTTGTGTTACTTGACCTCTTCTCTTGCCCAGAGGCTGAAGTAGTCTCTTGCTGATATGTCAGTTTTAAATGATCTTGCACATATTAAAGCATTTTTGAAAATATCTGAGTAAAGGCAAAAAATCAACTCTAAAAAATCAACTACAAAGATTCTCTTACGCTTCATTTCCTCCCATTGGTGTAGGTGTGACCGTTTTGAAACACAGTAATTTCTGTGTGCTACAGAAGGCCAGATTTGTGTTCCATTTCCTTCGCCTTCATTATGATGTAGATTTCTGTTCTGATTTGATTTAGGCTCTTGCTTTGTTCTTCTGAAGACGGCTCCTTAAAGCAATCACTAGTGAAAACTGGGAACATAAAAGCTGTTCTTGGTCTGACAAACAGGAGGCTGGTCAGTAGTAGTGGGACACTTCAAGACCAGCAAATCGAGATAATCTCCATTTCAGAGGCAGGAAGGTAAGCAGTCTGATATTTGTGGTGTTTTCAGTACAGGGATGGGAGAGCCCTCAGGAGATGTCACAAAGGCCAGGCAGTGGTATCTGTGGAGCCGAGGGGATCGTATGCTGTCCTTTCTGGAGTATTGCTGTGTGTGAACCATTCTCTTGTGTACTGAATGCTGAGAGTCTTTTCCCATGTGCTGTTTATGTTCATGTGCTCCCTAGAAGCAATGAGAGGCAGACTTTGATGCCCCCAGAAGAAACCATTCTGGCTTTTGCTGAGGTAGAAGGGATTCGAGATGCCTTGGTTGGCACCACTGCAGTGAACAGCCTTGTTGTTTGGTCAGTGCTTCCTCTGAGATTACACTCTGTCACCAGGGCTTTTGGGGAGGGACTGTTGCTTGTGGAATGATACAGTGGGAGGGGAGGGGATGTATAGTGATTTTGGCTGTAACCGCTAGTTACAGATCCTATGTGGTGGAGTTTGCTGCTGGTTTGTCCTTAAGTTGTTAATTATTTTTAAATCCATTGTCAGGGGGCCCTAGAGCCTGGAACAGAACTTTTTTTCTGATATGTTCTTATAAATCTAGATGAACATATAGCTAACGAGCTGTGCTGCCATCCCAGCGCTGCTCACGGCATGTGTATGTTGCATCCCTTTCCCTCATCCGTTGTCTACCACCTTTTTGGAGTGGTCATTTGTTTGGACGGTGCCTTGCTCACTGGTGCTACTGCAGTCTAAATAATAAATACAAATAACAAGAGGATTATAAAACATTCCAATGATCTGTTTCCATTTTCTGCAGGAACTTGAAAACTGGCCAGATTCTGAAAAAGATGCACGTTGGTTATTCCTACCCTGCCTCTATCTGCCATCGCGCCTATTCTGACTCTGTATGTATGTGAAATGGTGTCGTTCTATTTGTGCCGTGTGTGTCTGTGGCTGGGGTTCAAAGGTGTAGTTGTCTAAAAGAGGCTCCTGGATTTCAGGACCTGTTGTGTTCAGGTCCACTAAGAAAATTGAAGGGAAATGGAGTTAGTTTGCGGGGAAGAAGTTGAATCACTTTTCTCAATTTCTTGCCCTTTTCACAGCTATATTAGTAAGCAGAAGAGTAACGCCACAGTAGATTCAAAAACAGCTGCCAAAACATTCTGTGTGTGTGTGTTTCAGAACTATCTTTGATTGGTGTGATTGGACAGTTAATCTTTCCCGATTTACTAATGGCTAGCTCCGGCTACAGTGATGGCACAGCATCATCCTTGTAATTCTAAAATTATTTAATAATTACATGCACCCCAAACACTCAGAACTTGATCTAAACACACAAATTTGTGTATGAAGTCTTGGTTCTAATTCTGATGGATCTTCCCATTCATTAGCACCTCTGCCATGATTCCTGAATGCTTTGCCCACTTGCATTCTTAGGATTCTGGACAGGCGTTTATATCAGTGAACATATAATCCTGTGGGTGTGTAAATTTAGTTCTCATCAGTGTGTGGATTAGTAGCACTGGCTTTAGCCAGACAAGAAGGGGACTCTTCAAGATCTCTCTCCCAGTGCACTCAGTCCTGACTTTCAGCCTGGCCTTGCCTTAAGCAAAAGCTCCCAGTCATGTCTAATTGCGCAGTAGTTTTGTTATGTGAATAAATGACTAGATTGAGACCAACAAACTCATTTTCGGTGTGAGTTAATCCTGATTTGAGGTTAGCTATTCTGATCTGAAAAAGAAGTGCGTAGATTCATTGTCATTCCACTGCACCAAATAAATCCTAATCAGCCAGCCTCCCAGCAGCTCCTGCATTTGTTTGTATTTAATTTGATAAATACCAGGAGTGGTAAGTTCTTACTGCTTACAGCATCAGCTGACATGGGGTTCTGATTACAGGAGAGAATTGACCAATGATTGGGGAAAAAACAGCTTGTTGTTGTTTTTCTCTTAACATTCACTCTAGTGACGTATTTTTCCTTTGTAAATCAGGGCCTCCTGTTTGTTGTTTTAAGTCACCCACATGCCAAAGAGAATGAGTCCTGTGGAAACCCTGCATTCCGGATGAGAGTGTTCAATCCCAAAACAGCCAGAAGCACTGGGGTAATGTTCTTCTCCCTCCCCCCTGGACACAGTGGAAGGCAAGTACCTCAGGAATAATCCACATTTATTTCTTAGACTATTTTTTTCAGCAGAGACCTGGAATTGTTCAATGATAAAAGGAGTCTGTGGGGGAGCCAAAAAGCTTGTAAGCTGTGAGGGGCCGTTTGTCCTCTAGCTGATGATAGTGTGGTTCTGATAAGTCGCTTTAACCTTTGTATATACAGGAGATCACAGTGAGGGTGTTGCCCATTTCCTGCCTGCTTCCTGCACATGTCTGGGAGCTAACCTCTGAGCTCCCTGCGTCCTGGCGCACCAGGGAGCTCTTTATAAGAAAGCCTGTGTTCAAGCCAGGGAATTGCTCCTTTGTAGACGTCACACTTTGTTTACTTTCACAAAATGTTTGTGGGAGGAGAGATTCTGTAACTGCAGCTGTAATTTCTGAATCCACAGGCAAAACCTCTGGGGAAAATTAGGCAATTTAACACTGTAAATGCTTAAAACTGTTTGAGGGTCTTATCTCTAGATATAAGTACATTTATTTAGTATCAGATTGCCATTTGTAGCTAGGTGACCTGCTCTCTTTCCAAGATCTTAAATCTGGAGAGTAAGACGTTGTCTCCAATCCTCCAAACAGTTATGTGCCTAAGAAAAATTACACAGACGTGTAAGTGTTCACAGATTGAGGCTTTAGACTATGACAATGCTTAACAATTGTCTCCTACCTCTCTTGGTCAAATGCAATGAAGACAACTTAAAACTTCAGTATATTTTAGTTTCCTACAATTGGCTTACGCTCTAATAGGTTTCTTTCTCCTTAAGAGGCTTTTCCATGTGGAAGACTTTTATTTCTTTTTCACTCAGCAAATCTGAAATAAAACCTTTAAAATATTGTGTAATGATATTTTATATGAAGAAACTCTGCAGAGTACTAATGGTTCTGTGCATGGTATTAGGTACCTGGAAGGCGAAGTGAAGGGTGTCTCTGCAGCAGCTGTGCTAACATCTGGAACAATCGCAGTATGGGACTTATTTTTAGGCCAGTGTACTGCTCTGCTTCCACCAAATGCTGATGGGAATTGGTCTTTGGTCAGATGGTCAGTCACAGATTCCTGTCTCCTGGCTGGACAGAAAGATGGAAGCGTGTATGTGTACCATTATTCACAAGCCAAGGCAGTAGGAAAGTAAATGGGTAATATGATGGATTCTCAAAGCTAACAGGAGAGTTTGCACTGATAATCTAAAGTAAATTGAGCTGAATAGAATTTTGTGTTGAAGAAAGATTCCTCAGTGTCATCTGTTCACTTTCCCATAAGTAAATTGCATATTTTTCACTTTGTCAGGTTCACAAGATCTGTGAGATGATGCTGGCTGACTTTTTGAATGTGTCTTGTCTTGTTCACTAGATCTGTGAAGCCAATGGCACTGTGTTTAACAGTAATTGGCTAGATCTACCTGTTTGCATTCAGGGTTTGTACATTTCATTGTGAAAAGCATTTTCAGTGGATTATGTAGATGTAAGATGCTATTAAACTTTATTTTTGTAAACTCTGCCATGCTTCTAGCTGAAGTGATTTTTGTGTCACTAATTTCATTAGTAAAAAAATTTATTTCCGTAATTGTGGACAGTGATATATTCAGTGATCTAAACATAGCTAGCGCTAGGTCATTCTGCATTGATGAGAACAGCAGTAGAGAACCTCTGCCATCCAGCCATAACCCAATCCTGCCCAGTCAAGCCACTGTGAAAAAACACCTCCATCCTGCTGCCTTCAGGTGTAGGAGTAGTAGGTGTAGGAGTAGTGCCTAAGTAGGGCACCTCACTTAGGTCTCAGGCCTATAACTATCACCATTCTCAGGTTGGAATTTTGTGATTCACTCCCTCCAGATCCTGGCATCTTAGACTGCAAACTTCTGTGATTCGCTGATCCTCTCAGCAGGTCTGACTTCAGCTCAGCTCCTGCAGTCAATGACAAGCTTATTCAGTGACCAGCCAGCCTTTCATAAGAACATAAGAATGGCCATACTGGGTCAGACCAAAGGTTCATCCAGCCCAGTATCCTGTCTACCGACAGCGGCCAATACCAGGTGCCCCAGAGAGAGTGAACCCAACAGGTAATGATCTAGTGATCTCTCTCCTGCCATTTATCTCCACCCTCTGACAAACAGAGGCTAGGGACACCATTCCTTACCCATCCTGGTTAATAGCCATTAATGGACTTAACCTCCATGAATTTATCCAGTTCTCTTTTAAACCCTGTTATAGTCCTAGCCTTCACAACCTCCTCAGGCAAGGAGTTCCACAGGTTGACTGTGCGCTGAGTGAAGAAGAACTTCCTTTTATTTGTTTTAAACCTGCTGCCCATTAATTGCATTTGGTGGCTCCTAGTTCTTATATTATGGGAACAAGTGAATAACTTTTACTTATTCACTTTCTCCACACCACTCATGATTTTATAAACCTCTATCATATCCCCCCCTTAGTCTCCTCTTTTCCAAGCTGAAAAGTCCTAGCCTCTTTACTCTCTCCTCATATGGGACCCGTTCCAAACCCCTAATCATTTTAGTTGCCCTTCTCTGAACCTTTTCTAATGCCAGTATATCTTTTTTTAAGATGAGGGGACCACATCTGTACGCAGTGCTCAAGATGTGGGCGTACCATGGATTTATATAAGGGCAATAAGATATTCTCCATCTTATTCTCTGTCCCTTTTTTAATGATTCTTAACATCCCGTTTGCTTTTTTGACTGCTGCTGCACACTGTGTGGACGTCTTCAGAGAGCTGTCCACGATGACTCCAAGATCTTTCTCCTGATTAGTTGTAGCTAAATTAGCCCCCATCATATTGTATGTATAGCTGGGGTTATTTTTTCTAATGTGCATTACTTTACATTTATCCACATTAAATTTCATTTGCCATTTTGTTGCCCAGTCACTTAGTTTTGTGAGATCTTTCTGAAGTTCTTCACAGTCTGCTTTGGTCTTAACTATCTTGAGCTGTTTAGTATCATCTGCAAATTTTGCCACCTCACTGTTTACCCCTTTCTCCAGATCATTTAGCAAAGCCAAATGCACAAAGCAAAGTACTGTTTATTCAGAACAAAAGCATTTCAGAGGAACGATATCTTAAAAGCAATAAACTATGTGTACACACCACTGGTGTGCCAGGTAACTATCTTCCACTGGGAGACCCTGGCAGGTTTGAAAGCACTTCAGGTCCTCCCGCAGGACCTGTTTCTGGTCACAATCTCACATCTGTCAGTTCTCGGATGGAGTGCCAGTGGAGCTCTCCTGAGGTCAAGGCAGATATTTTATGCAGTTTTAAGTCCTTTGTCTTTTAAAGCCTCTTGAACTAGTCAAACCAGCCTATGCTATTTCCCGGGGGGGGGGGAGGGCGCAAAATTTGCGACCTGTATTGGTTCGGTATTGGGGATTTGCGTTAATTACCCCCCTCCTTCACTCTTTAGTTCTTGAAGGAAACAATCTTTAGTTCACCCATTGAGCCAGGAATACAATCACTGACAAGCCCATAAAGATATGTAGAACATTCATAAAGTTAATACAATCAATAGTCTTTGAGTAGTGAATGATTCCACCAGGCTCTTGGCATCTCTCTGGGCAAGCTCTGAGTAGTAGCAGGGCCCTGGCTGTTTTGTGCAAGCCCAATCCAGCAGGTGTTCTCAGAGGCTGCCCACAGATTGGACCCTGCAGGTGAGATAAGAGGGGGATTGCCTAGTTTGAGGCGCCTGTGTCAAGGATTTAGTGGCATTAGGGGTATGCTGCAGTTGTGTCCCTGTAGTATAGACACTTCCTCTTATCAACAGGTGGGGTTTTTCCATCAGTGTAGCTAATCCGCTTCTCTGAGAAGCAGTAGCTACACCAACAGAAGAATTCTTCCATTGACCTAGCCACATCTACAGTGGGGGTTAGGGTGACCTGACTATGGTGCACAGCAGGGCATGTCATTTTTTTACAGCCCTGAGTGACGTAGCTTGATTGACCTAAGTCAGTGGCTCTCACTTTCCATATGCCTGATTTGTGTTGCGTACCCCCACGTTTCGCCTTACTTAAAAACTACATGCTTACAAAATCAGACAATGTACAAAAGTGTCACCGCACACTGTTACTGAAAAATTGCTGACTTTCTCATTTTTACCCTATAATTATAAAATAAATCAATGGGAATATAAATATTTTACTTACATTTCACTGTATCGTCTAAAGAGCCGTCAAGTCGTATGAAATGCTAGTTTGTACTGATTTCGCTAGGCTTTTTATGTAGCCTGTTGTAAAACTAGGCAAATATCTAGATGAGTTGATGTACCCCCTGGATGACTTCTGCGTATCCCCAGGGGTACATGTATCCCTGGTTGAGAACCACTGACCCAGGAGCGGATTTACCATGAAACAAACCATGCGGTGATGCAGGACCCCCAATGACGGGGGCCCGCAAAATGCAGGACAAATATCTGACAACCTGCCCCTGAGTTTTGGCTGGTGACGCAGCAGGGCTCAGGCAGGCAGGCTAGCTGCATGCCATGGCCGGTTGCCCCACACTGCTCTCAGAAGCGGATGGCTGCTGGCACCCCGCACAGCACATGGAGACCCACTGCCCCCCTCCCCCCAAGGGGCATGCAGAGACATGCCAGCAGCAGGGATGAGTTGACTCCCTCCTTGCTCCCGGAAGCGGCCGGTATGTCCCTGTGGCCCCTGGGATGGCAGGGGATGTGTCTCCACACTGCCCCTGCCCCGAGTGCTGACTCCGCAGCTCCGATTGGCTGGGAACTGTGGCCAATCGGAGCTGCGGGAGCAGCACCTGCGGGCGGGGGCAGCACCTGCAGGCAGCGGTGTATGGAGATACCCCTGCCTAGGTGCTGCTGCCAGAGGGTGTGTGTGTGCTGGTCACTTTGGGAGCCGCGCCTCCCGAGGTAAGTGCCACCCACCTGCCCCACTCCCGCACCCCAGCACAGAACCTGCACCCAAACTTTCTCCCAGAGCCCATACCTCTCACCCCTCCCACATCCCAATCCCCTGCCCCAGCCCAGAGTCTGCACCCAGCACCCAAACTTCATCCCAGAGCCCGCCAGCTGCATCCCCTCCTGCACCCCAACCCCCTGCCCCAATCAAGGTACCTCACTTTTTCATTTACTTCACATTACTTATAATATAGGAGGAGGATGAACAAAAAAAAAGAATGAAAAACCAGGGGGGTGGTGATGAGAGAATGTTCTTTTTCTTGGCTGGGTCCTGCGGGAGGTCCCCCAAAATGAAGCTGCACACAGGGCTCCACTAACTCTAAATCCGCCACTGCACTGACCTAAGTTTTAGATGTAGACCTTGCCTAGGACGTAGATGGCTTTGTGAATGGCCACCAGCAGAAATACAGTTGGCAGCTGAGTGGGGCTTTTGATGATCTAAAATTTGGATTTAAGTACCTAGGTGGCAGCTGGAGAATCTAATCTCTCTTTCATGTGTTATAATATATATTCTTCTTACTGTATTTTTCACTCCATGCATGTGATGAAGTGGGTTTTTCCCATGAAAGTTTATGCCCAAGTAAATTTGTTAGTCTCTAAGGTGCCACAAGGACGACTGGTTATTTTTGCTGGTACAGACTAACACGGCTACCACTCTGCAAACTAATCTCTTTGTGGATCTAGCACTGTAGCTGATTCTGATGATGCTTTTAACTGGTGGCCAAACTGCCCCACCAGCCACCCATCTCCTCCCTCCAGAGGTGCATGGGGCAGAGGCTAGGAGTGCGCCTAGAAGCGCTTAGCTGGGCTGGGGCTTGTTGCACCAACGCAAACCCCTGCAGTAGATGTGCTTTGCGGGGAGGGGCTGGTGTGAAACTCCCCAGTGCAGGCAAGATGCAGCCTATGTAATCTGTGCTCCTCTCACCCTTGCTCTACCCCCCGCAGACTGTAGGTTCCTGAGGCAGGGCCTGGCCCCTCGGGAGCAGGATCCCTGCGGGGGGGGGGGGGGTAATGCAGCCCCTGGCCCCAGGGGAGCAGGATCCCTGGCAGTGGTGTAATGCAACCCCTGGCCCCAGGGGAGCAGGATCCCTGGGTGTGTGTGTGTGTATAATGCAGCCCCTGGCTCCAGGAGAGCAAGATCCCTAAGGGGTGTGTGTATAATGCAGCCCCTGGCCCCAGGGGAGCAGGATCGGGGGTGTGTGTGTGTAATGCAGCCCCTGGCCCCAGGTGAGCAGGATCCGCGGGGGGGGGGGGGGGGGGCCGTGTAGGGCAGCCCCTGGTCCCAGGGGAGCAGGATCCCCGGGCGGGGAAGGCAGCCCCTGGCCCCAGGGGAGCAGGATCCCGGGGGGGGGGGGTGTAGGGCAGCCCCTGGCCCCAGGGGAGCAGGATCCCGGGGGGGGGGTGTAGGGCAGCCCCTGGCCCCAGGGGAGCAGGATCCGGGGAGGGGGGGGTGTAGGGCAGCCTCTGGCCCCAGAGCAGCAGGATCTGGGGGGGTGGGTGTAACGCAGCCCCTGGCCCCAGGGGAGAAGGATCCGGGGGGCGGGGTGGGGGGTGTAACGCAGCCCCTGGCCCCAGGGGAGCAGGATCCGGGGGGCGGGGTGGGGGGGTGTAACGCAGCCCCTGGCCCCAGGGGAGCAGGATCCGGGGGGCGGGGTGGGGGGGTGTAACGCAGCCCCTGGCCCCGGGGGATCAGGATCCGGGGGGCGGGGTGGGGGGGTGTAACGCAGCCCCTGGCCCCGGGGGATCAGGATCCGGGGGGCGGGGTGGGGGGTGTAACGCAGCCCCTGGCCCCGGGGGAGCAGGATCCGGGGGGCGGGGTGGGGGGGTGTAGGGCAGCCCCTGGCCCCGGGGGAACAGGATCCGGGGGGCGGGGTGGGGGGGTGTAACGCAGCCCCTGGCCCCGGGGGATCAGGATCCGGGGGGCGGGGTGGGGGGGTGTAACGCAGCCCCTGGCCCCGGGGGATCAGGATCCGGGGGGCGGGGTGGGGGGGTGTAACGCAGCCCCTGGCCCCGGGGGATCAGGATCCGGGGGGCGGGGTGGGGGGGTGTAACGCAGCCCCTGGCCCCGGGGGATCAGGATCCGGGGGGCGGGGTGGGGGGTGTAACGCAGCCCCTGGCCCCGGGGGATCAGGATCCGGGGGGCGGGGTGGGGGGGTGTAACGCAGCCCCTGGCCCCGGGGGATCAGGATCCGGGGGGCGGGGTGGGGGGTGTAACGCAGCCCCTGGCCCCGGGGGAGCAGGATCCGGGGGGCGGGGTGGGGGGGTGTAGGGCAGCCCCTGGCCCCGGGGGAGCAGGATCCGGGGGGCGGGGTGGGGGGGTGTAGGGCAGCCCCTGGCCCCGGGGGAGCAGGATCCGGGGGGCGGGGTGGGGGTGGGGTGTAACGCAGCCCCTGGCCCCGGGGGATCAGGATCCGGGGGGCGGGGTGGGGGGGTGTAGGGCAGCCCCTGGCCCCGGGGGATCAGGATCCGGGGGGCGGGGTGGGGGGGTGTAGGGCAGCCCCTGGCCCCGGGGGATCAGGATCCGGGGGGCGGGGGGGGGTGTAACGCAGCCCCTGGCCCCGGGGGAGCAGGATCCGGGGGGCGGGGTGGGGGGTGTAACGCAGCCCCTGGCCCCGGGGGAGCAGGATCCGGGGGGCGGGGGGGGGTGTAACGCAGCCCCTGGCCCCGGGGGATCAGGATCCGGGGGGCGGGGTGGGGGGGTGTAACGCAGCCCCTGGCCCCGGGGGAGCAGGATCCGGGGGGCGGGGTGTGGGGGGGTGTAACGCAGCCCCTGGCCCCGGGGGAGCAGGATCCGGGGGGCGGGGTGGGGGGTGTAACGCAGCCCCTGGCCCCGGGGGAGCAGGATCCGGGGGGCGGGGTGTGGGGGGGTGTAACGCAGCCCCTGGCCCCGGGGGAGCAGGATCCGGGGGGCGGGGTGGGGGGTGTAACGCAGCCCCTGGCCCCGGGGGAGCAGGATCCGGGGGGCGGGGTGGGGGTGGGGTGTAAGGCAGCCCCTGGCCCCGGGGGAGCAGGATCCGGGGGGCGGGGTGGGGGTGGGGTGTAACGCAGCCCCTGGCCCCGGGGGATCAGGATCCGGGGGGCGGGGTGGGGGGGTGTAACGCAGCCCCTGGCCCCGGGGGATCAGGATCCGGGGGGCGGGGTGGGGGGGTGTAACGCAGCCCCTGGCCCCGGGGGAGCAGGATCCGGGGGGCGGGGTGGGGGGGTGTAGGGCAGCCCCTGGCCCCGGGGGAGCAGGATCCGGGGGGCGGGGTGGGGGGGTGTAGGGCAGCCCCTGGCCCCGGGGGAGCAGGATCCGGGGGGCGGGGTGGGGGTGGGGTGTAACGCAGCCCCTGGCCCCGGGGGAGCAGGATCCGGGGGGCGGGGTGGGGGTGGGGTGTAACGCAGCCCCTGGCCCCGGGGGATCAGGATCCGGGGGGCGGGGTGGGGGGGTGTAGGGCAGCCCCTGGCCCCGGGGGATCAGGATCCGGGGGGCGGGGGGGGGGTGTAACGCAGCCCCTGGCCCCGGGGGATCAGGATCCGGGGGGCGGGGTGGGGGGGTGTAACGCAGCCCCTGGCCCCGGGGGATCAGGATCCGGGGGGCGGGGTGGGGGGGTGTAACGCAGCCCCTGGCCCCGGGGGAGCAGGATCCGGGGGGCGGGGTGTGGGGGGGTGTAACGCAGCCCCTGGCCCCGGGGGAGCAGGATCCGGGGGGCGGGGTGTGGGGGGGTGTAACGCAGCCCCTGGCCCCGGGGGAGCAGGATCCGGGGGGCGGGGTGTGGGGGGGTGTAACGCAGCCCCTGGCCCCGGGGGAGCAGGATCCGGGGGGCGGGGTGTGGGGGTGTAACGCAGCCCCTGGCCCCGGGGGAGCAGGATCCGGGGGGCGGGGTGTGGGGGGGTGTAACGCAGCCCCTGGCCCCGGGGGAGCAGGATCCGGGGGGCGGGGTGGGGGGTGTAACGCAGCCCCTGGCCCCGGGGGAGCAGGATCCGGGGGGCGGGGTGGGGGTGGGGTGTAAGGCAGCCCCTGGCCCCGGGGGAGCAGGATCCGGGGGGCGGGGTGGGGGTGGGGTGTAACGCAGCCCCTGGCCCCGGGGGATCAGGATCCGGGGGGCGGGGTGGGGGGGTGTAACGCAGCCCCTGGCCCCGGGGGATCAGGATCCGGGGGGCGGGGTGGGGGGGTGTAACGCAGCCCCTGGCCCCGGGGGAGCAGGATCCGGGGGGCGGGGTGGGGGGGTGTAGGGCAGCCCCTGGCCCCGGGGGAGCAGGATCCGGGGGGCGGGGTGGGGGGGTGTAGGGCAGCCCCTGGCCCCGGGGCAGCAGGATCCGGGGGGCGGGGTGGGGGTGGGGTGTAACGCAGCCCCTGGCCCCGGGGGAGCAGGATCCGGGGGGCGGGGTGGGGGGGTGTAGGGCAGCCCCTGGCCCCGGGGGATCAGGATCCGGGGGGCGGGGTGGGGGGGTGTAGGGCAGCCCCTGGCCCCGGGGGATCAGGATCCGGGGGGCGGGGGGGGGTGTAACGCAGCCCCTGGCCCCGGGGGATCAGGATCCGGGGGGCGGGGTGGGGGGGTGTAACGCAGCCCCTGGCCCCGGGGGATCAGGATCCGGGGGGCGGGGTGGGGGGGTGTAACGCAGCCCCTGGCCCCGGGGGAGCAGGATCCGGGGGGCGGGGTGTGGGGGGGGTGTAACGCAGCCCCTGGCCCCGGGGGAGCAGGATCCGGGGGGCGGGGTGTGGGGGGGTGTAACGCAGCCCCTGGCCCCGGGGGAGCAGGATCCGGGGGGCGGGGTGTGGGGGGGTGTAACGCAGCCCCTGGCCCCGGGGGAGCAGGATCCGGGGGGCGGGGTGTGGGGGGGTGTAACGCAGCCCCTGGCCCCGGGGGAGCAGGATCCGGGGGGCGGGGTGTGGGGGGGTGTAACGCAGCCCCTGGCCCCGGGGGAGCAGGATCCGGGGGGCGGGGTGGGGGGGTGTAACGCAGCCCCTGGCCCCGGGGGATCAGGATCCGGGGGGCGGGGTGTGGGGGGGTGTAACGCAGCCCCTGGCCCCGGGGGATCAGGATCCGGGGGGCGGGGTGGGGGGTGTAACGCAGCCCCTGGCCCCGGGGGAGCAGGATCCGGGGGGCGGGGTGGGGGGGGTGTAAGGCAGCCCCTGGCCCCGGGGGAGCAGGATCCGGGGGGCGGGGTGGGGGGTGTAACGCAGCCCCTGGCCCCGGGGGAGCAGGATCCGGGGGGCGGGGTGGGGGGGGTGTAAGGCAGCCCCTGGCCCCGGGGGAGCAGGATCCGGGGGGCGGGGTGGGGGGGGGTGTAACGCAGCCCCTGGCCCCGGGGGAGCAGGATCCGGGGGGCGGGGTGGGGGGTGTAACGCAGCCCCTGGCCCCGGGGGAGCAGGATCCGGGGGGCGGGGGGGGGGGTGTAACGCAGCCCCTGGCCCCGGGGGAGCAGGATCCGGGGGGCGGGGGGGGGGGGGTGTAACGCAGCCCCTGGCCCCGGGGGAGCAGGATCCGGGGGGCGGGGTGGGGGGTGTAACGCAGCCCCTGGCCCCGGGGGAGCAGGATCCGGGGGGCGGGGTGGGGGGGGGTGTAACGCAGCCCCTGGCCCCGGGGGATCAGGATCCGGGGGGCGGGGTGGGGGGGTGTAACGCAGCCCCTGGCCCCGGGGGAGCAGGATCCGGGGGGCGGGGTGGGGGTGGGGTGTAACGCAGCCCCTGGCCCCGGGGGATCAGGATCCGGGGGGCGGGGTGGGGGGGGGGGTGTAACGCAGCCCCTGGCCCCGGGGGAGCAGGATCCGGGGGGCGGGGTGGGGGGTGTAAGGCAGCCCCTGGCCCCGGGGGAGCAGGATCCGGGGGGCGGGGTGGGGGGGTGTAACGCAGCCCCTGGCCCCGGGGGATCAGGATCCGGGGGGGGGGGTGTAACGCAGCCCCTGGCCCCGGGGGAGCAGGATCCGGGGGGCGGGGTGGGGGGGTGTAGGGCAGCCCCTGGCCCCGGGGGAACAGGATCCGGGGGGCGGGGTGGGGGGTGTAACGCAGCCCCTGGCCCCAGGGGAGCAGGATCCGGGGGAGGATCCGGGGGGCGGGGTGGGGGGTGTAACGCAGCCCCTGGCCCCGGGGGAGCAGGATCCGGGGGGCGGGGTGGGGGGTGTAACGCAGCCCCTGGCCCCGGGGGAGCAGGATCCGGGGGGCGGGGTGGGGGGTGTAACGCAGCCCCTGGCCCCGGGGGAGCAGGATCCGGGGGGCGGGGTGTGGGGGGGTGTAACGCAGCCCCTGGCCCCGGGGGAGCAGGATCCGGGGGGCGGGGTGGGGGGGGGTGTAACGCAGCCCCTGGCCCCGGGGGAGCAGGATCCGGGGGGCGGGGTGGGGGGGGGTGTAACGCAGCCCCTGGCCCCGGGGGAGCAGGATCCGGGGGGCGGGGTGGGGGGGGGTGTAACGCAGCCCCTGGCCCCGGGGGAGCAGGATCCGGGGGGCGGGGTGGGGGGGGGTGTAACGCAGCCCCTGGCCCCGGGGGAGCAGGATCCGGGGGGCGGGGTGGGGGGTGTAACGCAGCCCCTGGCCCCGGGGGAGCAGGATCCGGGGGGCGGGGTGGGGGGTGTAGGGCAGCCCCTGGCCCCGGGGGATCAGGATCCGGGGGGCGGGGTGGGGGGTGTAACGCAGCCCCTGGCCCCGGGGGAGCAGGATCCGGGGGGCGGGGTGGGGGGTGTAGGGCAGCCCCTGGCCCCGGGGGAGCAGGATCCGGGGGGCGGGGTGGGGGGTGTAACGCAGCCCCTGGCCCCGGGGGAGCAGGATCCGGGGGGCGGGGTGGGGGGGGGTGTAAGGCAGCCCCTGGCCCCGGGGGAGCAGGATCCGGGGGGCGGGGTGGGGGGTGTAACGCAGCCCCTGGCCCCGGGGGAGCAGGATCCGGGGGGCGGGGTGGGGGGGGGTGTAAGGCAGCCCCTGGCCCCGGGGGAGCAGGATCCGGGGGGCGGGGTGGGGGGTGTAACGCAGCCCCTGGCCCCGGGGGAGCAGGATCCGGGGGGCGGGGTGGGGGGTGTAACGCAGCCCCTGGCCCCGGGGGAGCAGGATCCGGGGGGCGGGGTGTGGGGGGGTGTAACGCAGCCCCTGGCCCCGGGGGAGCAGGATCCGGGGGGCGGGGTGGGGGGGGGTGTAACGCAGCCCCTGGCCCCGGGGGAGCAGGATCCGGGGGGCGGGGTGGGGGGGGGTGTAACGCAGCCCCTGGCCCCGGGGGAGCAGGATCCGGGGGGCGGGGTGGGGGGGGGTGTAACGCAGCCCCTGGCCCCGGGGGAGCAGGATCCGGGGGGCGGGGTGGGGGGGGGTGTAACGCAGCCCCTGGCCCCGGGGGAGCAGGATCCGGGGGGCGGGGTGGGGGGTGTAACGCAGCCCCTGGCCCCGGGGGAGCAGGATCCGGGGGGCGGGGTGGGGGGTGTAGGGCAGCCCCTGGCCCCGGGGGATCAGGATCCGGGGGGCGGGGTGGGGGGTGTAACGCAGCCCCTGGCCCCGGGGGAGCAGGATCCGGGGGGCGGGGTGGGGGGTGTAGGGCAGCCCCTGGCCCCGGGGGAGCAGGATCCGGGGGGCGGGGTGGGGGGTGTAACGCAGCCCCTGGCCCCGGGGGAGCAGGATCCGGGGGGCGGGGTGGGGGGGGGTGTAAGGCAGCCCCTGGCCCCGGGGGAGCAGGATCCGGGGGGCGGGGTGGGGGGTGTAACGCAGCCCCTGGCCCCGGGGGAGCAGGCAGGACCGGCTCTAGGCACCAGCAAAGCCAGCCCGTGCTTGGGGGGCACAAGTCGGGGCAGCGCCCCCCCCACACCCCTCTTTGGGGTGCGCGGCCGGGCAGTTGCGCTCTCGGAGCCGGGGGCGGCAAAACACCCGGCGCCGCCCCCGGGGCAGGATCCTTGCGACGCCGCTCCCCGCCCCGCGCCCGCCGGGCCGCCAGGGGGCGCTGCCGGGCGCGCCGGCCGCCGCGCGCGGGGCATGCCGGGATATCCGCGGCCCGCGCGGCGCATGCTGGGCAGCAGGACGCCATGGCCGCTCGTGTCCTGTCGGCCTGTGTCCGCCGCCGCCTCCTGCCCCGGCTGCCCCCGCCCGCGGCCCGTCGCCCCGGCCCCGGCCCCGCCCCCGCCCCCGCCGCGCTCAGCAGCCGCCGGCCGGCCGCCCGCGCAGCGCCGGGCCCCCAGGTGAGGCTCGGCCCGCGCTCGGGGTCAGCGGGGCCGGAGCCTGGCGGGGCCCCGGGACGCGCCCGCCCCCCCCCCCCCCGGCCCCTGCCCGGCTGCGGAGCCGCGCGGCGGGCGGGGCCGGGGGCGCTGGGAGCTCCCCGCCAGAGGTGACCCTGGGACCGCCCCCGCCGCGGGGCTAGGCCGGGCCCGGCCGGGGCGCCCCGGGTCCGAGCTGCCCGGGGCTTGGCCGCGCTGGACCCGCGGCGCCGCCGGCTCCAGCCCGGGGTCTGCTCTGCTCGGGGTCTCGCCGGCCCGACAGGGAGCCTGGCAAGGCCCTTCCCGGCCGCAGGGCAGCGAGGGGGTCCCAGTCGCCGGGCCCGCCGGAGTTGCCGTGGCCTTCCCCTGGCTCGTGCCGGCAGACGTGATGAGCCCCCCAAGCGTTCGGTGTTATAAGCCGGGCTCGCAAGTGCCAGTGATGAGGGTAAATTATCCCCCCCTTCCCGGCTGCAGCAGTTCCAGCACCATCCTCTGAAGCGTCCGGTGCTGACCACCGCTGGGGACAAGATACTTCTCCAGGTGGATCTCGGGGCTGGCCCATGTGCTAGTTCCCGTGTTCCTAGGTAGAGCAGAGACGGCTCCACTTTCCAGCTGTGGGCAGTGTGGCTTCTCTGTCCCTAACTCCCCTGTGCAGGCCCCCATGTCATGGTTGTCCTCTTTTCTGGCTGGCAGGAGCAGAGGCCTGCTCTGTCCAAGAGGAGCTTGTTCGAGCATGCTGCTGTTTCCTTTTCTCCCATTTGGGGTTGAGCCTGCTGCCTGTGCCTGTCTTGATGGCTGATTGTGGAGTTCTCTTATCACAGAGAACTCATTTCAGAGGGGTAGCCGTGTTAGTCTATGTCAGCCCAAAAAATAAGGAGTACTTGTGGCACCTTAAAGACTAAGACATTTATTTGGGCATAAGCTTTCGTGGGCTAATTGTCTACCACCTTCAGAGATTGCCTGGACAGGGTTTTGTCCAGTATACAAAAGGGAAGGTATAATTCTAAAAGAGAGAGTCCTGCCTCAGAGTCAGACTGGTGCAGTGCGCGCCCCTTCATTCTGAGGGACTCTGTGAAAGATCTGTTCATACATGTTGTATTTATGCGCAGATTGTCCTGGAGGTTTTGTAAGGAATTCCTGTGCTTTTCCTGTAGGTCTCTGGTACGTTACAGTTGTGTCGCCATTATTCAGACTTGCCACCTCTTACTCTGGAGAGTATCAAGGAGCGTGTTCTTTATGTCTTGAAGTTGTATGATAAGGTAGATCCAGAAAAGGTAAGCTGTAGACACTGTTTCAGTTCAGATGGCCCATTTTTCAGTAGATGGAGAAAAACAGTTATGGTAACAAGTGGAGTTGCTCCTCCACGCCACCATAAAAGAAGGGGGACCCAAACCTGTCTGTGTGTGCCTTGCAGAAGGATACAGTCTGTAATTCTACAGCATGGGGGGGTAATTCTATAGCATGTATGCACACAAACTGATATGCTATAACAGATGAGTGGTGACAAGGTCCAGGAAGTTAAGGCTTTTGGATGAATAAACCAGGTCAGCATCCAGGGGCAGTCAGGAAACAGGAAATTCTGTTTCTCTGAACAGTTACTGTTAATGGAGCAGTTTTTCATCTCAGGAAAGATGTTAAGAGACTGCTCAGTAGTCAAATTGCCCCTTCATATGTTAGCTTTTCTTTTCTTTAACAGAAATTAGTTATTTTGAAGTCTTGATAAGCCTTAGTTATGTGGATAATGACGTGTTGACTAGATAGCGGAGAAATTCGTATCTCTTCAGTTAAAAAAATTGTTTGGCAGAGGGACAGTAAAGGCCAAAACCACCAGGTTTTCTGGCATCTTTAGACAGTAAACTCCAAGTGGAGGCGCATCCGGATATTCTGACTTTTCCTACCCTAGTGAAATGACTGCAATCAGTTTTATTATATTTTTGTTTGGCTTTTCTCCCAGCTCACAGTAACTGCCCACTTCATGAAAGACCTGGGCTTGGACAGTTTAGATCAAGTGGAGATCATCATGGCCATGGAAGATGAATTTGGTAACTGAAGTTTGTGATGTCTGTTCTCCCTGTCCTTCCCTATAGAGTGGAAGGATTGTCCAGTGGTTAGGGGGCTAGCCTAGGACTTGGGAGAACTAGCTTCAAAACCTGCTGTACCACCAGCTTGTGTGTGACCTTTGCAAGTCGCTTAGCTCTGCCTCAGTTCTAATCTGTACAATGTGGATAACATTTTCCTATCTCCCGGTGGTGGTGTGAGGATAAATATACTAACGACTGTGAGATGCTCAGCTGCTATGGTGATGGGGGCCATATAGATATTTAAGAAAGACAGATCTGCTGTTGTCTTGAATGGCCCCTGAAATGTGCTTACTGCAAACAAAATCTTAGTTCTTTTATTTCCATAAGTTCAGTATGAATATTTAACGTTGACTAACTTCCACAACCCAAAGAAAGCTGTTTCACTCTCAGTGAGCAATGTATCTCTAACTCTCAGGGATTTACATTTTATCACTGTGGCTTCTGCACCTCCTGTCTAAAGTGTAAATTAAAGTTTCCATGGCTTCAGTGTAAAGCAGTTTGGTGCATCTTCAGGTCTCTGCCTCAAAACTTTCCTTGGGAATTAGCTGTAGTGTGGCATGGCTAGGAGCCGACAAAGCATTCAGGGTAATGAAATGCAAATGAGTACTCCAGACATTTCATTTTGCATCAAGACTGCTGTCCAGTACATCCACCATTCTCTTCTGTGTGCTCTGCATGTGAGAATTGGATTAGACTTCTCCAAACTTAGCTTCTAACAATTCTTTAATCTTTTCATCTGCATATAAATGCCAATTGTGTAAAAAATAAACTGTAGTAGAACATATACACTTTAATTGGAGGTATTCTGACTTGCACATTGCCCAGATATATTTAGTCTAATCACTGCACTTGTTTACATTTGGCAGGGGGGTTAACTTGCAGCTAGCAGGACTAGAAATAGAAAAGCCAGAATTTTCTAGAAAATGTTGTAGTGATCAGTTCTACTGTTTCAGGTCCCAGCAGGCTCTAACCTGGTGAACTTTGTAGAATTTTTAAAAGCTACTTGCTGTAATGACACTTGATAGAAGACTGTGAAACAAACTGGTGCTTTGGGTTGTCCCTTGCATGTAACTAGCCCACTGCTTTGCCATCTCACAGCTATTGCACATCAGAGTTAGTTTCAGAGCTCTGGGGCTCCAGTAGAAGCTTGAGCTGTGCTGGGAAGGGCACTGACTCTGTTAGTGAGGCTTCACAATCTGTTGGAACTGCTAGTTCTGCCTGATGCCTCTTGCATAAATTTCTGCTCCTGGGTAAGGCACAGCAGGCTTTGAAACGCAGCTTGAGTAATCAGAGGTGCCAAATCTATGTCTGTGCTGCTGACCCCTGCCCGTGTGTTGCCCACAGAGCCAAGGCACAGGCATCTGAGTTTGTATTATGATTTCTCTCTTTCTGCTGTTTCCACTATTACAAGCTAAGCATGTGCTCTCTCTTCCAGGGTTTGAAATTCCTGACACGGAAGCAGAAAAGCTAATGTGTCCACAAGAGATTGTAGATTACATTGCAGATAAGAAGGATGTGTATGAATAAAGACATTTCTTTGAAGCAGAGTAAGTAGAAACTTACTTTTATGTAAGTAGCAATAATGGCCAGGCAGAGTAAAATCAGCATGGAGTCGCTGGAGATGAGAAATACCTTCCTTCCTGTGCTGTATAATTGTAGTCAATGCTATGTCATAGGCAAGGTGTTGAGATGGGATCTAGCCCAGATTTTGGTGGCAGATGGCAAGTCTGTTGTCATGGTGAAATGAGCTTGTTGCCTCAGCCCAGTTCCCAGCTGTATACATCAGGGGAAAATACCAGCACAAACTGGTCCCCTTGTTGCAGTCCCAGTGGAGTGTCAAGAACTGAATGCTGCCTATGCACCCCTCTCTCTGCACATCAGGACTGAGGGGCATGGCATGGCAGTGTGGGGGAAGCATGCACAGCTGCTCCTGCTGCTTTATCTGTGCCATGAATGGAGATGGTAATCTCACCAGAGCTAAGGCCCTGTCACTGACTCCCTGGCTTCCTTTGGCAGTGCTGTTCCATGCTGGTCATGTGTCCTTGTCAGTTCCCTTTTATTGAACATTTTATTTTACAAGGTAACTTTTGAGCTCTGAAATACCAAATCTGTGTGGCTTTTTTTAACAGGAAATTCTCTCTATCGTGAAGACTGGGATTATATCAGCGGTTGTGTGAATGTAAGCGCACATTACTGTACCATTGCTGCAGTGGTTCTGTTGGACATTGTATTTAACGTCGTCTAAATATGTATTGGTCTTTAAAAAAATAAATATATAAGACCATTATTGTCTTGTTGATTTTGTTCTACAATCCTTTTGTCAATGGTCCAGATTAATTATTTTTAATGTATAAATCTCCAGCAATTCTTAAAGTTCTAAATCTTTTCTTTGGGAAAATGTTATGGCTCCTAAAGATTTAGGTGAATGGTAGGCCGTGCTATAACTATTCTAGGCCTTCAGCATCTGGGTTCAAGGTAGCTCCTCCAAAGTCTTGGAAAAGCTCTTGGTGCATATCTTCAGAAAACTGTACAAGTGTAGTGTCACCATGCATTTGACTGCTAGTCCCATGGCTCTGGGTTTATTCTGCTGCTTGGGATGGCCTGTGGATCCCTGTCCTGAGTCTCTGTGACTGATCTTAGCTGATACTAAAACAGCCATGGTACCAAACAAGGTGTTTAAAGTAGTTGGTCTTGCACAGAAAGCTCCCATCTTCCCATTGCCCCCGTGCAATGTTAAATAAGATGCTTTACTAAGCACAGTTAGGATGCAGTAGTTTAAGGTTAACATCCTGTGCCTGGCAGTGAAATTCAAATCATATCCCCCTGTTTTGTAGAACTATATGTATAAAGACTTTATGATTTCTAACCCATACTAGAGGGCTTCAGCATGTGCTCATAACAGCTTTGTACGAGGTCTTGTCCAAATCCAAGCCTGCTGCCTGTATGTGACAAAAGCATCTCTTAAGTCGGGCCACATAGACTGTAAAGAATACAATGACTCACTGAATAGGGGCTGCGGTTGGCACTAAGACCACTGTAGGTAACCCTCTAATGAGCCCACAGTTTCAGAATGCCCAGAGATGGGCCTTATACTATTGTCTGTACAATTTGTTTTAAAATTGGCTTATTAAAAGAACTTGTACTCTCTACTTCCTGAGTGATCACTTTCCCTTTTATGGCTCGGTAAGCTCAGTATCTGCTTTCTTTCCCATAAACCCAATTCTTTCCCACTGTTTAATGTGTTTAATAAATAAACTTGTGTTAAAAGTAAATGTTAGTTTCAAAATGATTGTACTTACCTGATAGAAAATAAAGGGATTGATTTTCTTGCTACTGAAATGCAGAATAGGATCAGTGCTACTGTAAACCTAACTAATCTCAGCATGAGGGGCTTGTTTTAAATCTCTCCCAAGACAGAGCTGAACGTTATTGCTGGACACTACATAGCTTTCTCCTCTGAGCTAAGAACTGCTTTTATCTCTCACAGGGGCACCACCAGGCTGAGAGCCAAGAAAGCGTCATCTGATTATATATTTTCCTCTGAAATTCAGGATGGTAGGCGGCTGGAAAATATACTGGAGCCTACGCCTGCCCCACATGGGTTCCTTAACTGTGTAGGTGTTTATTTTCACAGCTTGCTATCTCAAACTGTATTTCAGCTTTACAATTCTGTGTCGGACTGAACTCTCAGCCAGCTGGGAGTTGCTCTGCCTGAAGTTGGTTATGGCTCAAACGGCATCTGTCCCCTGAAAGGGTTGTTGAAGAGACGAAGGAATTTTACAGTTACAGAGGGCCTTTCATTCCAAAGCACTTCTCTAACTAGACTGCGTACAAGGACATGGCTTTACTGAAATGCAGCCACTTAACAAACCATCCTATGTATGGGGTTTAGGACAGAAGGTGAAGGAAGCAGGCTCCACCTGCAACTTCAAGGGGAATTTAGAGAAGTGGAATACAGTGAGCCCAAATGGATGTTACCTAAGGCACATATGCCAGCGTTCTTATCACAAGGCATGAAAATAAAAAGATTGGCAGCAGCTGTCCTACAGCTGTGACAAGTCCTGTTTGTAGCAGTCTGCCTTCCAGCACCTGGGATTAAATCTTTAGCTCATATAAAGCTAGATCAACACAATCTGTAATGACTGTTCCCTAGTGGCAGGGAAGCTGCATGTGCTGTACCTAAAATGGTCCTCATAAGCCAGTGCCTGCTTAAAAGCCCCTGTTATCAGGACCAGTGCTGGGTCTATGGTATAATGGCTTCGAGGGTCTCACCATGCATTGGTAAATCACTGTTTGCGGTGGCTCCAAAATGGTGCCCCTGCATCACCACTCTTGCTTCCTTTAGATGGCGGTGTTTTCCTTGGATGTTTCCTGCCCAGCGGCTGCCTCTGCGTAGCAGCTGAGATTACAGCCGATGAAAGTACAGGGGTTTGAGCAGCTCATTGCCAACAGATGTGTAACTGCCATTGACTTCAGTGAAGGGATAATCAGGTTCTAGGAGTGTTTGAGGTTTGGCTATGTCAGGGTCTGCAAGGAGGAAGCTGTCTGATACGTGGGCAGACCACCCCCCAGGCATGCTGCTCCCTAGTTCAACACCCCCCTGCGCTCTGCCTCAATATACTTTCCCAACAGCCCCCTCACCTCGCTGTCCTTGGCCTCAGTATGCTATTGAGCTGATGGCAGCCTTCAATTTAGATCTAATATGACCAGAAAATGTATTTTCAACACTGTGTTGTGTGAGTCTGTATTACAGAAACATTTGAGGGACTAGATGGCTCTGGGAATGATTGACAGTGGACATTACGTATTTTGTTTGTACTGGTCTGTGTATGTTATCTCATAATACAGGAGTGAGGGGATTTCAAAGGCAACCAATTTCAAATGGATAGAAATAAATACTTTTGCACGCTACGAAATTAACCATTTCCACAAGCTATGGGAGGTGAATAATGCAAGGGGATTTTAAAGAACGAGTGGGTGTGTACATGGATGGCTAATCTCAACCACAGTGCTATTAGACAGGATACACTTCAGGACTTTAACTCCTCACACTTTGTGGGATAAACTAACCTGAAGTTTGGAAATAAACTTCCTCCAGGCAGGTTATTCTATAGCTGTCCGATAGGGGGTTTCTTACACCTTCCTTGAAAGCATCTAGTGCTAGCCAGTGTTGGGCACAGGAAGCTGGATCCATGGGCGACGGTACAGAGATGCCTACGTTCCAGTGGAGAGCCGACAACCTTGTCTGTATTTGGTTTTTTAAACTGATTGAGTTAAACTGAAATAAAATATTGTGTGGACACTTTAAATTTAATTTAAACATTGGTTTAGAGCTATTTAACACAACTCAGTGCCTACACAGGGTTTTGCACCAGTTTAATAAAATTGGATTTTAAACAGAGTTAGAGTTTGACTAGTGCGGTTCTGAACAGAGACAAAGCCTACCCTACCACTGATAAGAAACGTCTACCCCCTTCACAGCTGAGGCTGCCAACAGGACCTGGGTGCTAATGGACACTTGGTGCTGCACTGAGATCCCCACATCGTTTTGCAAGGGGCCACTGAACAGCTATCAGATGGTAACAATTTTCAGTCCCCTGGAAGCTGGTCTGCTTTTGGGTTGGCAACAGCTGTAGGTGGAAGAGTTCACAGCCCACTGTCAAGCCCCTCAGCTGTTCCATGTTAGTTGAAGTGTCAGTTTGCAAAACCTAATGTCTGGTCCTGCTGGAATTAGTTCTTTAGGGAGAGGCATTTGCTGGAGCAGAATGTGAGGTAAATGCTAAGCATCCCACCAAAATGATACTAGATTGCTAGTGGGTGTGTTTTGTGTTGCCTGGGAGGGGGCTTTCTGCCCTGGACAGTGTGTGTTGCTCCTAAAGCCCTAGCTCCCAGAGTCAAGTGACTATCTCATTTTTTAACAGTAAGTTTCTAGGCTTCTTGATTGTAAATAACATCTTGAAAAATGTGACCTGAATATACCCTCATGCATCAAACTAGAAGGCAAATAAAGATCTCCACACTTATATATAAAAATCATGACTTTGGCGGCCTGATTTATGATTTTGAATAGCTGCATTTGCCATTACCGTGCATCTTAACCGGCATTTGGCTCTTTGTATGCATTAGGGCAATCTATCGGGGTTTTGCATCTAGGTGTTTCCACAGAGCAGCACAGACTTTCCTCTTTGGCCACTGGGCTAGCAGAGACCTTGACCCACACGGTGTGATTTCTGTGGGGGGACATGTTTGCATAACGTGCATGTGGCTTGCATGTGTTTGTGTGTTTTGTGTGTGCAAAAGCCTGGTTTTCAGGGGATGGGGGTGTGGTTTGCTTTCATTGTACTTGGGTGGTTTGTGCAGTGTCTGTCTACTGTGCAGTGGGCTCTTTGCCTAGTGCCTTGTGTGGCTTTGCCTGTTTGTGAATGGCACTGCAGGTGTTCTATAGAATGTGTGGGTTGTGGGGTTTGGGGTGAGAGATGCATTCCGGGGCGGTGGGGGTGTATTTGAGGGGTTGTGGATGGGGGCGTAGGGGTGCACTGGGGTGGGGTTGTTTATGGGGGGAGTTCAGGGGTTTGGGGGGTCTGGGGGCGGGGCTTGGGGAGGGGCGGAGCAGTGCGGGGTTGGGGGGCCTGGGCTTGGGGAGTGGAGGGGAGGGGCAGTGCGGGGTTGGGGGGCCTGGGGGCGGGGCTTGGGGAGGGGAGGGGCAGTGCGGGGTTTGGGGGGGCTGGGGCTTGGGGAGGGGAGGGGCAGTGCGGGGTTGGGGGGCCTGGGGGCGGGGCTTGGAGAGGGGAGGGGCAGTGCGGGGTTTGGGGCGCCTGGGGGTGGGGCTTGAGGAGGGCGGGGCAGTGCGGGGTTTGGGGGGCATTGGGGCGGGGCGTGGGGAGGGCGGGGCAGTGCGGGGTTTGGGGGGCATTGGGGCGGGGCGTGGGGAAGGCGGGGCAGTGCGGGGTTTGGGGGGCGTCGGGGCCGGGTGCGCGGCGCTGCTCTCCGCGGTCCCGTGCCCTGGTGCCGCCGCAGCGGGGGGTTTCCTGCCGCCGGCTCCAGGCAGCGGCCGCCCCTGCGCTCCCGCAGCCGGCGCCGAGCGCTCCGCCCGCGGGCAGCATGGGCAGCCTCCTCCCGCTCCTGGCGCTGCTGGGCGCGGCGGGTAAGAGCCGGGCCGGTACCGGGGGTCTCGGGCCCAGCCCCGGGGACAGTCGCTACTGCTCGGCCCGGGGCGTGGGGCTCGCAGGGCTGCGGGGGGTTCAGCTCGGGGCACGGCCCGGCCCCCGCCTCTGAAGGGCGGCTTGGTCCGGGGGGGGGCTCCCGCAGCGAGGAGGAGGCTGGCACCCATGGGTGGTGCCTCCGGGAGCTCCTGCAGTGAGGGGGAGGCTGGCAACCGTGGGGGATGCCCCCATGAGCCTGGTCCGGGGGATGCTCCCGCAGCGAGGAGGAGGCTGGCACCCACGATTGGTGCCCCCAGGAGCCTGGTCCAGGGGATGCTCCCGCAGCGAGGGGGAGGCTGGCAACCATGGGGGGTGCCCCCAGAAGCCTGGTCTGGGGGATGCTCCCGCAGCGAGGAGGAGGCTGGCACCCACGGGTGGTGCCCCCGGGAGCCTGGTCCAGGGGATGCTCCCGCAGCGAGGAGGAGGCTGGCACCCATGGGTGGTGCCCCGGGAGCTCCCGCAGCGAGGAGGAGGCTGGCACCCACGATTGGTGCCCCCGGGAGCCTGGTCCAGGGGATGCTCCCGCAGCGAGGAGGAGGCTGGCACCCATGGGTGGTGCCCCCGGGAGCCTGGTCCAGGGGATGTTCCCGCAGCGAGGAGGAGGCTGGCACCCATGGGTGGTGCCTCCGGGAGCTCCTGCAGTGAGGGGGAGGCTGGCAACCATGGGGGGTGCCCCCATGAGCCTGGTCCGGGGGATGCTCCCGCAGCGAGGAGGAGGCTGGCACCCACGATTGGTGCCCCCAGGAGCCTGGTCCGGGGGATGCTCCCGCAGCGAGGAGGAGGCTGGCACCCACGGGTGGTGTCCCCAGGAGCCTGGTCCAGGGGATGCTCCCGCAGCGAGGAGGAGGCTGGCACCCATGGGTGGTGCCTCCGGGAGCTCCTGCAGTGAGGGGGAGGCTGGCAACCATGGGGGGTGCCCCCATGAGCCTGGTCCGGGGGATGCTCCCGCAGCGAGGAGGAGGCTGGCACCCACGATTGGTGCCCCCGGGAGCCTGGTCCAGGGGATGCTCCCGCAGCGAGGAGGAGGCTGGCACCCACGAGTGGTGCCCCCGGGAGCCAGAAGCCTTTGACCAAGGCTTGATTTCTGCTTCTAGGGGGTGCCGGCTCTTTGGAGGAACGTGGGAGCTGTGGAGGCATCATAGACGTGATCAGTGCAGCTAATGGGACCATCCACTTACCAGCGGCCAAGGGCCCCCTGGCACCCACCGGAACCTGCACATGGGTGGTCGCAGCGCTGCCCTCCGAGGAAGTACGCGTGGAAATCAAAGCCCTGGAGGCTGCTGCTCATCCCAACCTTAGCGTGCGCTTTGAAGGTAGCCCAGGGGAAGGAGCCGGCAGGGAGGTGCCTGTGGATATTGCCCACAGCTTTCTTCTGAAGGGACAGGGCAGAACCGTGATCAGAGGGAGCCTGGATTCCAGTCTCACGTTCACTTACTGGGGTAAGAACCACTCAGAGACTCTGGAGCCGTTGCCAGTTGGCCTGACCTAACTGCTGCACACAGGCTGAGCCATGTGCAAGGCACAGCGATGCCAGTCCCTGCCCTGAGGAGCAAACAGGCTAAAGCAAGGGTGTAAGACAGGGTTAGTGGCAACAGTGAATGTCACTGCGGGGGTGTGGTGCTAGGGGGGAGGCGGGTGCTGTGGGATTATGGACAAGAGGTAGGTGAATGCAGAACTCTGCTGTCTGCAGGGGAAAGCTGCACGGGTTTAGCTGTGTGTGATTTTAAAGCTGACTTAGGGAAACCAGTGCCAAAGGCCGTGTGGACGCTTATTTCGGTTTAAATCAGGTTTCTCTCTGTTTAGGCTTCAGTTTAAACTAACCAAACAAGTCACCCTTAAACAGCAATAAGGGAATGCCCAGAGGGATATGTACTGGATTAACTAAAACCATTGCAAACCAGTGTGAGTTAAACTGGTGCAACTTTCTTGTGCAGACAAAGCCTGACCTATATTGAAGCCCATGCCTCTGCTGCATGCAGTCTGCTAGACGGTGTGCCTGGGGAGAAGGAATTGTCTTTAAAAGTACATTCACTGCTGTTTCTAAATTTTAGCCTGTGGGTTTCCTGTTAGATTTGGGCTCTGTCCCTTCACAGGCTAAATAACGAATAGCATAGGAATTGCCAGACCTGCACTCCACCTAGCATGGTATCTTGCTTCTGGCAGAGGCCAGTACTGGATGCTTCAGAGGAAATGACAAGAAATGCTGCAAAAGGCAGTTATAGGCCCAGGGAGAGATTATTTGTCCTGAGAGAAAATTTCCTGTAATCTCTCCCCTGGGAGAGCGTCTGATTCCTGGTGTTTCTGAGAAAAATTGTTGCAAGCTGGTGCCGAAAGTCCCTGCTTTTATTGGGTGTGTTTTGGAAATACAGATGCTGACTTTCACTGCAGTAAATGTGAATCAGTGTGTCTGCTTTGGTTTGAGCTATGCACATGGGCTGTGCAAAATACCATCACAGACATGCTTCCTGGGATGCTCTGTGACTGAATAGAATCATAGAATCATAGAATATCAGGGTTGGAAGGGACCTCAGGAGGTCATCTAGTCCGACCCCCTGCTCAAAGCAGGACCAATCCCCAATTAAATCATCCCAGCCAGGGCGTTGCAAGCCTGACCTTAAAAACTTCTAAGGAAGGAGATTCTACCACCTCCCTAGGTAACGCATTCCAGTGTTTCACCACCCTCCTAGTGAAGAATTTTTTCCTAATATCCAACCTAAACCTCCCCCTCTGCAACTTGAGACCATTACTCCTTGTCCTGTCCTCTTCTACCACTGAGAATAGTCTAGAACCATCCTCTCTGGAACCACCTCTCAGGTAGTTGAAAGCAGCTATCAAATCCCCCCTCATTCTTCTCTTCTGCAGACTAAACAATCCCAGTTCCCTCAGCCTCTCCTCATAAGTCATGTGTTCCAGACCCCTAATCATTTTTGTTGCCCTTCGCTGGACTCTCTCCAATTTATCCACATCCTTCTTGTAGTGTGGGGCCCAAAACTGGACACAGTACTCCAGATGAGGCCTCACCAATGTCGAATAGAGGGGGACGATCACGTCCCTCGATCTGCTCGTTATGCCCCTACTTATACATCCCAAAATGCCATTGGCCTTCTTGGCAACAAGGGCACACTGCTGACTCATATCCAGCTTCTCGTCCACTGTCACCCCTAGGTCCTTTTCCGCAGAACTGCTGCCTAGCCATTCGGTCCCTAGTCTGTAGCTGTGCATTGGGTTCTTCCGTCCTAAGTGCAGGACCCTGCACTTATCCTTATTGAACCTCATCAGATTTCTTTTGGCCCAATCCTCCAATTTGTCTAGGTCCCTCTGTATCCTATCCCTAGGATACAGAATACAGAATAGGCGTGTAGCCTGCACTCATCAGGTGATCTAGGCCCCATCTATTGTATGGTGCGATTGTATCATTTGTGTGTGAGCTCGTTATCTGAATGAAATGGGAGACATGGAGTTTATCTGGATAAATGGGAGTTCAGCAAAGAGGGGGGCGTTTTCTGTGTCCGTGATGCTATTCCCACCATGTGACCTACATTCAGATAATGCAGGAGTTTTGGTACAGAGGTTTCTATTTTATTTCTTCATGCAAATGCAGGTGGTAATTTTGGTGCGTTCCAGCTGGATTTTGAACCATGCCTCAGCTTTTCCTTTCACAGGAAATGGCTTTCTGTGAAACCCGATGCTGCAAAGAGTTAAATTCCCAAGTGGCTGGTTGTATAAAGCAAAGGAGCTTCAGAAAGAGGACTTTTTGCACATTGAAAAATGGCTTGATTGGTTTTTGGGTAAAGAACTGCCCTGAGCTGCTGGGGTGAGAGCCGGGGGGAGGGGTCTCGCGTTTGCAGAAATTAAGTATTTAGGAAAACAGAGAGAGACCAGGGGGCTATTCTGGCCACTGTACAACAATACTCTTCTGTGTTTATCTAATGCTGATGGTGTACTCACTGCCAATGCTTGGCTCAGACTGTACAAGCGTCACTTCATTTGAGCTAGAACTTCTTGCAGACCTTGAATTAGGAAACCTTGCAGGTAGGAACAAACCAGCGCCCCAGTCCTGCCAGCATGCGAGCCTGTGCCTGGTTTTACTCCCAGGGGAGGGCGCCAATGAAGCCAGACCAATACTCATGTGTAAGCAGGTGCTTATGCCCAACAGAAGACAGGTGACCCAAGTTACTGGCAAAGGCTAATGAGCTGTCACTGGGGGGGTGCGAATTTGGGAATTGCTTCCCATTGGCCAGGATGACGAGGTGGCGCTTGAAAGCGCTTGGATTGCTTGGGAGACAGCAGTGGGAAATGGAAACATTTGAATGGCCCAGCAGCCTCGTTTCGGGGTGTGACCCCCAGCTTGGGAACGGCTGCCCTAAGCATTATTGCATCCAGAGCATGTTGCCAACCAGAGCTGCAGCATGATTTCAGTGCGGGGAGCTGCATCTCTTTCCTCGCTAGCGCTGCCTGGTTCTGGATTCCTGTTGCAGTCCCTAGTCAAAGCTGCCCCCCCCCCGCCCACACTGGGGGCGGAGCTGGGTCACGAGGCAGGGTGCATTCGGGCCTTTCCTCGGTCATGGCCCTGGTTCCTTCCAGTGCAGTAATGCACTTGGCCAGAGTCTGCTCCTGGGCCACAGCGAACTTGTCTCCTTGCCAGGATCGCTAGTGCTTATATCATCCTCCCAGCCCCCCCCCAGGCCCATGGCCATAGCAATGCGGCTGCTCTGGGCTGGGGGTAGGTGGAAACACCCTGCTTGGCTTGGCTTTGTTCTCTTGGAGATTTGGGCTTTGGCAGGGGAGGATAAATTAATAATTGGCCAGTGCCAGTCGTTTTTGAGGCTTGGGAGACGAGGCCTTTATGCAGGGCTCTCCTTGTGGCAAATACCTCAGCTTGCTCTGCAGCGTGTGAACAGTACACGCGGGTTGGTTTTCCGTCCGTCTCAGCCAGAGAGGCAGCGCCCGTCCCTTGTCCCATGCCCGTCAGCGTTTCCACAACGGTAGCTTGTCGGGGTCTCGGTTGGGGAGGGTGAGTGTGTGAGTCTCCCTTGTCACTGTGGTGTCCCGGGCCCCATTGTGGCCTGCTTGTTTGGTTAGTAAAAGGAAGGGCGCTTGCATGGCCCATGGACTGGAAACATCCTGGCCAGCCGTGCTTGGGGGAGTGCCCCTCAGAGCCTGGCAGGCCGAGACACCGCACTGGGGAGCCACCACGTGGGGCACGTCGCCCAGCACTGCCTCCCCGGGCCGGTGTGCGTGTGTTGCCTGGCCTGCCTCCGGCGCTCCGGCTGTAGCATTCCCGCGTCGCGGGCTGGGTGCAGGGCTCTCTGCGCTGTCTCCGGCCGGAGGGGACCCAGGATATGAGTAGCGCCCACTCTCTCTCCCTCCAGTGGCTGTGGATTGGTGTGCGCGGCTGGCCCTTTGCTGCTCCGTGGTGGGATCGGCACAGACCTGTCTCTGCCCTGGGAACTCAACGGGGCAACGCTGCCGGACAGGTAAAGGCTCTGCCTGGGCACTAGGCGATGGGGCTGGGGGGAAGTCACAGGGAGCCAGGGGGGTTCTGATTCCCAGGGAGCCTTATTCTCGCCCCTAGGGCTGGGTGAGATGGTCCCGCTCTCCCTGGGAGGAGGTTGGATGCTCCCTCCAGTCACCCACCCTGTCCTGTGCCAGTCATGTCAGTCAGCCAGCCCAAAAGGCTGGCCGGCCTTTCCATGGGCATTTCCCACCTCTCGGCCAGGTTCATCTCCTGCCCAGGGCTCAAGCAGAGTAGGCAGAGGCCCCTGGGCTGGGCTTTTCTGCTGTTCCTCTCCCTTATCCCAGAACTCAGGCCCAGAGAGCTGTTGGGCTAGATGGGCATGGTGAGATCCAGCTCCCTCCTGGGAATACAGGGCTGTCTTGGGGCATCGCTGTGTCCTGCTCTGGGGGGAGTCAGGGGGAAACCCCGCCTCTGGACTCAGCCCCGTTCAGAGATGGGGAATGCAGCATTGGCATTGCCCCTGACTCAGCGTTCACAGCTCAGACCTTCCCGGCTCCCCGGCCTGCCCCACTCTGAGCCCTGCGCTGCCCTCGGGGCCACATGGCTGAGCGGAGTATGGAACATTTCCAGCCCACGGCAGCTGCGCTCTGCAAACCCTTCCCAGCGACTCATCACGTGTCCCACGGGAGGTGGGGCCGGGCCTTAGTCCCCACTTTACAGAGAGGGGAATTGCCTTGCCCAAGGGGTCGCAGAGAGTCACTCTCAGGCCCGGGGCAGGCTGAGAACCCAGGAGTCCTGACTCCAAGCCTTGGGCTAGTAAAAGCATTTCAGTCCCCCGGGACCAGGGTGACTCCTTGGGCTCACAGCTCTGCCTCAGTCTTTGCCTCTCTCATTAGGCGTGAATGCCCTGGAGGCTCTGAGGGAAGGTGTTGGGCAGGTGGCATCACAAGAGGCCCCGGTGAAGCTGAGGGGGGCTGTGGTATCTGGAGCTGCTGAGCATCTCCACAGCACCAGCAAGGCAACCCCAGGCCCTCGCCCTGGCCTTGCTCCCCACCAGAGCCCTGCGGCCTGGCCTGCCAGCACTGCAGAGAGCCCTGGAGATGCGCTGAGTAACGCTGCCCCTGTGCCCCGAAGGACGTGGCTGGGCAGGAGAAGGAACGGGCCTCTGGCTCAGGATGGAGCGAATGCTGTGCGTGTGGAGCCACTGGCCACTGCAGCAGCTGCTGAGCACTGGGACAGAGCCCGTGACCCGGGAGTGCATATGCACCCGTCTGCTGCAGGAAAGGAGACGCCCGCTGGAAAGACCGGCAGCCCCTTGTTCTCTGCAAGGTCACAGTTCAAGGCAGCAAATCCCACGTTGGTGCCTCTCCCTGGGACAGTCCCTCTGGAAAACCTGAGGGCAAAAGATCCCACTTCCCTGGGGGGCAGCAGCACCCCTACAAATTCACCCGTGGTGTTTCCTGGCTCTGCCGCCCGGGAGCCGGCTTCATTGGACCAGGCACCTTCCAGCATCTCCGCAGTAACGGATCCAGTGTACCCCAGTGGAGAGCGCGCGCTCACGGCAGGGCCCTCGGACCCAGAGCCATGGAGCATGGAAACGCCGGAGGCGGCTCTCGCCCTGAGTGAAACTAGTGTGGAGACCAGCCAGGGCAGTGCTGTGGGCGCCCAGAAGCCAGTAACCTTGTTGCCTCCCTCTGTGCCCGTGACCAGCCCTGCTCCCGGGGCTAGCTCAGGGGACGATGGGGCTCAGCGCTTTGGAGGAGGGATGCGGGGGCTGGGGACGGCACACCGGGAAGCTGCCGTTACTACGGAGTTGGACTTCACTGACCTGGGCCTAGGAGCCAGGCTGCCAAGCCCCACTGCGGGCTCTGGCACCCTGCCGCGAGGACAGACAGAGCCCGCCATGCGTACTGCAGCCCCCGCACCGTGCGACTCTCTGGAAACCAGCCAGACACCTGCTCTGCAGCTGGATGGCCGGGAGAGTCTGACCTGGCGGCTGGGGGGCAAAGCTCAGCCAGCCACAGAGACCAGTGGGACCCCAGTGCGCACCCCAGGGAGCAGCCTGACAGAGATGCTCGCCACAACAGCTCACTCTGCCCCAGGACTGCATTCCAGCATGCATCTCATGGTGCCCCTGGGGAGCCCCAGGCCTGGGGAGGACCTGGGCCATACGCTGGCGGAGGCTGGCTCTGAGGAGTCGCCAGGGCGCAGAGGTGTCAATGGAGTCCCAGAAAACATGGACTTGTCTCTCTCCACTGACACGCGCACAGAGGGGGACCCTCGGGCAGCGTCGTGGGCAGAGTCATTCCCTGGGGCTTCTCCAGACAGGACGCCAAGTGTCTTCGCTGGGACCCCAAGGCCTTTGGGCAACCTCACAGCACCTGCCCCATCCCCTGGCTCGGCCCAGCCCCCAGCGCCAGCTGAGCAGCTCAGCACGGGGTCCAGTGTCTCTCACCCCACAGCTCCTGGCCACGAGAACGGGTCTCTCAGTGAGCGCGCCCTGGAGCCCAGGCTGTCAACACCAGCCCCAGCCTTGGAGCGGTTATTCCGGACTCTCACCTGGCTCCCTGAAACCCCTGCTGCGAGGACTCGAGTGCCTGGCACAGGGGAGCCCCGCAGCACGGTCACAGCCGCGCCCGGTACGGCTGTGTCTGTGGACACGTCCTCCCAGCCTCCCGTCTCCTGCACTCACGGGGCCAAGCAGCCCTCCCTGGCTCCTTCCCCAGTCATGGCAGTGACGTCTCAGGAGGGAGTGTTCCCGGGAGCCTCCAGCGGGGAAGCCGTGCCCCATGGCCCTGGCACCGTGCGAGCCACCATTCCTCTGGGCTTTCAGCCTCCGCCAGCCAGCCAGCCTGCTAGAGCAGATACACCGGCAGCCACTCTGCAGAGAGGATCCACTGCGCTCAGCCCGACAGAGCCCCCTGACCCTCCCGGGACCAGGCTGAGTTCCCCATTCTCCTTAGAGAAGGACGTTTCGGGGTCTCCCGCTGCCCTGGGACTCGCAGAGCTCGGCGTGGCCACTACCCAGTCTCCATCGTGGGACACGGCGACCACTAATGCCTCAGTGGCAACGCCCTCATTGGCATCTGCAAGCTGGAGGGGAGGGACAGAGAGGCTGGGCCAGCGGGCAACGACCCCCCCAGCCTGGGCTGCGCAGGCTGGGGCTGAACCGGGGAATTCCAGCCAAGCCACTGACGCAACAACCCCGAGCGGGGCTGGGAGGAGCTTTCTGAGCATCAACACCGGGGCCCTGTTCAGCCCCACGCCCCCCACCCCAGAGCTGATACTAACCGCTGAGAGTGCTGGGTCCCTAGCTGGCAGCAGGAGTCCCTGGCCCCCCCTGGCAGCCACCCCGAGGGCATGGGGTGCCGATGTTACGGATCCCGTGAGCAGTGCCAGGACGAATGTCCTCTTCGCCAGCACGCAGCTCAGGGCAGTGATGCCACCCGTGACTCCTGGCCCAGCTGGTGCGACAGATGGGCAGCCCCTGCCTGTCACCACCAAGGGTGCCCGTGGCAGGGCACAGAGCGTGTTCGTTGTGGAAGACCAGCCTCCTCTTCTCAAAGGTCAGTCGGGCAGCGCCTCCCCTGGATTTCTGGGCTGCTCTCTGGGCAGGGACGTCCCGCGGGGGAGAGGGACGGGGAGTCGCATACGGTCAGGGGTGCAGCTGGGGCAGTCCGAAGGCAGCATGCTGGTAAAGCAGTGTGCCAGGGGCGGGATGAATGGGGTAGTGGGCTCTCCTCTGGCCAGGCACAGCCAGTGTGGGGCCCCATGCAGGTCAGGCTAATGCCCCTGACACCATGTCAGCCCCTTTGCTGGGAGCTGCCCCGTGCCATGCTGCTCAGGCCCCCTCTGCAATCCTGCCGTGGTGCCCGCTGGGGGATGTGGTTCTGCCGTGTGGGGTGGCCCCAGAGCAGGCCGCGGGCGTCTGCTTCCAGTGGTGTTGAGCCACGCCGAGGGCACACTCCGGCTGTCCATGGTGATCCCTCCGGGCAGCGAGTCTGGAGCCCGCGAGGCCTTTGGGGTGACTGCAGGCCTGGCACAGCTCTGCTGACTCGCTGTGCCTCATGGCTCCATGCCCGGGCGCCTGCGCCCCGCTCTCCCTCGCTTCCCCACGTCTTCCCTCCCTGTTGTCCCAAGCTCGGTGTTTGGTGCCAGCCTGAACCGGGGCGCTACTGCTGTGCAGAGCTGGCCGGGGCGTGGGCCAAGCACTCGCAGTAATGGTTTCCCTGTGGGCTGGGCTCGGGGTGTCTTGCCTCACAGCAACCCGTCTCCGCATGCCCTGTGAACTCGCGCTGGATATGGAATTCGTTGGCGCCTTCCGGACTCCCGGGTCGCAGGCCCATCGCAGCCTGGTGCAGAGTTTCAATGAGACGGTGAGCCCGAGGGGCGCTGGGGTGGGCGGGGCTGTCCCACGGGGACTGACCTGGTGGTTAATGGCTGCGGTGCGGCAGGGCAGGGAGCGCGCTGTCCAGTGACCGTCGCCATGGGTGGCTGTGGGCTCGGAGACCGGGGTCCCCTGCAGCTGGGGCCAATTCTCTCGTCACAATGCACCTCCTCCCTGTGTCCCCACACAGGTGGCGCCCCTCTTCACGGCTGTGCCGGGATTCCAGAGCCTGGAAGTGACGAGGATCAGGTAGGAGCGTACCTGGCGCCCCAGCTCCCCTCCGTGTGCAGGGGCCCGGGGAGCAGCCCCCGCACTGGTGGGGAGAGTGAACTGCACAGCTCGGGCTTCGGCTTGTCCTGTGTCGCCGTCACATTGTTGTGACTTTGTGTCAGAGCTCGTGGTGTCCCCTGCGCACCCCCCGCCTGCCCCATTCCCCCGGTCAGACCCTGAGCCTGCAGAGACAAAGCATCAGCACCGGCCCTGCAGCTGGAAGAGGAGCACGGGTAGCTGGGAGGGAGTGCAGCGCCCCCCGCCCCCCCCATGCTCCGCTAGTGACTGGCTGCCCCTGAGGGTAGGCTCTGACCCGTCTCTCTGGCTGCTCCCCCAGGAAAGGCAGCGTGGTGCTGGAGTACGATGCCCTCTTCGCTGCGGAGCGGCTGCGTGGGCCAGTGCAGGGCTTGGGCGCCCTTTTAAACCGGACGGTGCTGTCGGGCGCCGCCCGCTCGGGTCTCCGCATCGCCAGTGCCATCGTGCTGTGGAACGTGGTCCTGGGTGAGTTGCTTGGGGCGCATGGCAGCAGGGCATAGAGTTGCTGCAAAGGAGCAGGGCTGCCAAGGCCTGGGCATGGAGCTTCACTGGCTTCTGTGTCCCCCCCCCCCGCCCCAGACCTCCTGCCATGGCTCTGTTTGCTCCCCCAACTGCAGCCCCATGCACCCTCCATGCCCTCATCATCCTGTCAGCTCTGTGCCACAACCCCCGCCCCCTGGGGCTCAGCACGCCCTGGAAGGGCTTCTCGTTCCAGGAGCTGCACTGGGGACCTCGCAGGCAGCGTGTTGTGCCCCAGACCCGGTGGCTGCCCCCTCATGCAGCCAGGCTGGCTCTGCGGGGCTGGCGGGCGCAGGCAGGGAGTGCTGTGGCATTGCTGGGGTGAGCAGGGGCCGTTTCCGCAGTCGTGATGTGGGGCAAGCTGCTCTCGAGTGCGGATGCCTCGCAGAACCGAGCCCCCCATTGTGCAGATGGGCCTGGTGGAGGAAAGGGGCTTCCCCAGCGTCTTGGCGAGTCCACGGCAGAGAGAGAAGCTGAGCCCAAGAAGGCTGGCTCTGTGCCCTCTGGCTCCCCTGGGGAGGTGGGGGTTGGGGCAGGGTGTTGCAGCGCTCTAGACGGTCTGTGTCTGTCTGTCTGCAGAGAGGCAGCTGGACCTGTGCACGGCCCTCTTCTCGTGCCACGCCGGCTTTGAGTGCATCAGCCGTGGGGCCGGCAATGCCAGCTGCACGTCCGTGTGCCACAGAGATTACTGCAAGAACCACGGCATCTGCACACACCCGCGTGCCCACGAGCCCGTGTGCCAGTGAGTATCACGCAGACGGCAGCCTGGGGGCAGCCACCTGGCTCAGAGCCCAGCACAGGCTAGGCTGGGGTACCCTACGGCAGTGGATGGAGAAGAAACGAGATTCTGGGCTGGGCCCCAAGGTGGAGGAGCCTGGCGTGAATAATGGGGGCTCTCGGTCGCTGCTGACTTGGTCTGGGGTGAGAGTCCGTGGGCAGGCGCCGCCCCCTCTCCCCGGCTCCCGATGCCCTGTGCACCCAGTGTCCCGGTCTGAGTCCTCCCTGGCTGGCTCCCGAACATAAGCAGGGATAGGAGCCCCAAGGGCCCGGCACAGCCGGGCACTGTGATGTGGAGGGATGACGAGGGGCAGGAGGTGGGACCTGGGGCCAGCTTGCTGGGGAGCAGAGCCTGCCCCTCTGACCCTCTCCCGCGGTGCTGCAGGTGCCCCATTGGCAACGACTACTGGTTCATGGGTCCGCGCTGCGATTACAAGGTGACCCAGCAGAGCCTGCTGGGTGTGGCCTGTGGGGTGCTGCTGACCGTGGCCCTGCTGGGCCTTGCCATCGCCTGCCTGGTGGTCCGGAGGTTCAAGGCGCTGCTCCTGGAGGCCAGGGTTGATCAGACCAAAAGCAGGTGAGGAAGCGAGGCCGGGCGGGGCCGGAGCCAGCTAAGGAGCCTCTCCCCTTTGACCCCCGGGTTGGTGGTGGCCCTGTGAGGTGGATGCCCCTCAGCGAGCGCCACGGGGGCCTGAGCCCCCTCAGCCCTTCCGGGGGGCCGGGAGCCTGCAGTGCGGAGGGTGGTTCAGCCCCACGCTCTGGCTGTTGCCCTTCAGCTCTGCCTGGCCTGAGCTCCCACGCTCTGGGGTAGACAGAGGGACTGGGGGCAGGCTGGGAAATGCCCTCTGAGCCAGCTGGCCCCATGCGCCTGCTGTGTGGGGCATGTTGCGCTGGGCACAGGGGACGTGCCCCCGCCCGGCTTGGCCCTTGGCGAAGCTTCTGTGCTCACGGAGGCAGATTAGGCACGTGTTCTTCTGGAGTCCCCAGCTGCATTGACCCCCCCCCCCCCCGCCACTTCCCTGTGCCTTCCACACCCACCTGGAAACACCGTGTACCCCCACCTGGGGGCGCTGTCTCTACCTACACCTCTGTGCACCCCCAGGGCCCCCCTCTGCCCAAAGCGGGGATGCCCCCGGGCAACCAGGGACCCTCCTGCCCCTTCAGGGTGCAGCGCCCACGTCCCCCCACTTCCTGCCTGGAACACCCTTAGGGAGTCTTGCCCCAGGGACTACGGACATCACACCTCCAGCCTCCCCGCCCCGCCCGCGGAGGACCTCACATCTGCTTGTACACAGATGCCCTCTGCCCCCGCCCAGCATGCCCCCCCCCCCCCCCCCCGCTAGGCCTGCACTGCTGGCTCCCTGCCGGGGCGTTGTTATGTGTGTGTGTGGGGGGGACAGTTGGAGATGGGCACGATCCCGGGGCCCGTGGGGGGCTTTTGAGGCCGTTCTGGGCCGGGAGCTGGTTGCGGAGTTGCAGGAAGGAGGGTGCGGGGTCGCTGACTCGCCCCTTTGACTGGGGCAGGTGTGGGACGCTCCCGGGCCCCTGTCCGCAATGTCACTCACTGAGGTGACCTTGAGGCTTTTGCTGCTTGTCCAGGATTGTGGGCAGGGAAACGGGACTGGGCCTGCTCTGAGTCCTGCCCCGACAAACGCTCTGTGGGGCTGATGCTGGTCCCAGGCTGGGGTGGGAAGAGGGGAGCACGAACACCCCTCCACTGGCACCGGGAGCTTGTGCTTGCTGGGGAGCCTCGCAGGGCCCCAAGAGTCTTCACGGCCAGCTTGTCCTACTGGGGCTCACTGACCGAATGGGCTGGCCTGGCCTAGTGGGGCTTGGGCGAGGGTCTTTCACGTGTTTCTGCTGATGCGCCTCAATCCTGACCCACATGCCTCTGTATCCCAGCCCTGCCCCGCAGATGCTCCCCTGCCTACACACAGCTCTGACAATGCCCCACCCTCAGGCTCAACCTGCTGGCCCCTGTTATTCCAGCCCTGCCTCTTCCCCTCCCCATCCTGCCCTCAGTGCCCTGTTCCCCCCTATTCCAACCATGCCTCCATAGCCGCGCCCCCTCCACACACGCACCCAGCTCTGTCTCAACCCACAGGCCCATTATCCCAGCCCGGGGCTCTGCCCCCAGCTCTGCTGAGTCTAACCCCTGAGGCAGGACAATGGTCAGTCTGGCTGAGGTGTTGCTGGATCTAGCTCCCTGCTTCGACTGCCCAGAGGGGTCAGTGCGAGGTGATGGGGGTGTGTGCCCCCCCCCATGGCTCAGTGCAGTCGGTGCCTCTGCAGCCAGCCTCATTTCCTGCCTGTGTGAGAGTGATAGCTCCCCAGGGCTCCCTTCGAGGGACAGGCAAGGAGCAGGAGGCTGCGGAAGCTCCAGCGGAAATCCGGCTCGGGAGGAATTTGGGATGTAACGAGAGCAGAGCCATTGTTCTGGGCCTCGTGCGAGGGCTGGGCTGCACGGCTCCAACGCGCGTGCTGTCCGTCAGCCCCCTGGCCATGGCCAGGGATCACCTGGCTGCTGAGCCGTGGCAGGAGAGTGCAGAGGGGCCTGGCTACCGCCTGCTCTGGGGCTCTAGAATCTCTCCCCGGCATGGGAGAAAGGACTTGTTTAACTCAGAGAGGAAATGAATCAGAGGGACATGACAAAAGTTTACAGATCAAAGACTAGTAGCTCCTGTCTCTCATACACGAATGTCCCTAGGATGATCAGGGACACTCAAGAGTGGGAAATTCAAAACTGATGAAGAAGGAACAACTTGTCATACCATGCATCGTGAGCCCGTGGGACTCACGGTCACAAGATATCGAGAGCCTGAGGACAGCAGGCGTGAAAGGAGTGTTAGCTAGAGAATGAAAATATTCAGAATTAAAAAATAACAAAACCACCCCCATAAAGTTTTGGCAGGGATATAAAACCACCTAGTCCCAATTGCAAACACAGGCGCGATGAAGGATTCTTCTCCTACGGCCACCATCCTGTACTGCCTCCCTGCAGGATTTCTTCCCTGCACCAGCTGGTATTAGACAGTGTTGGGTACCAGAGCCGCTGACCTCTGGCTCTGATGTAGCCTGGCCTGAATGGCAGCAGCTCGGCTCATCACAGAGAGCCACCCTTGGTTGGAGCACCCCCCTGCCCCAGCCGCACGGGGGGTGGGTGGTTTGGTGCCAGAGAGGAGGCAATTGGTGATATTTTTAAACTGAAGTTGCCAGGAAGTGGCCCAGTGAGTACATCCATGAGGGGGGGATGGGCACATTTTAAAAAAAAGCAAGGCAGGGCGGGGTGTGTGCAGGATTCGTTCTGCAAGCAGGGAGTGCTGGCAGCTGTGAGCATCAGGGCCTCAGCACTCTGGGGTGGACCCAAAGCAGCAGGCCGTGAAGAATGTCTCCAAGTGAAGTTCCCGGGCAGGGGGCCCTGAACTGGCGGGAACAGGCCTGGCTGTTACATGGATCCCTGCAGCCAGCTCTGGGCAGCACTGGAGGAAGGCGGAGCTGCTGCAGCCTGCTCACCTCAACCACCCCCCCAGGAGGCCCAGGGCAAGGGGGTAGATGGGGCAACAGCTGCTGGACGATGCTGGGGGGAATATCCAGCCTCAGGCTCTGTGAGGTGGGAGCTGGCAGCTGGGGGTCGGGCAGGGCTGCCTCAGTGCAGCCTCCTTGTCTATGCAGGCAGGAGCCCGGCAGGGAGTCGGCTCAACATCTTTCCCTCCCCCCAGTGGAAAGATCCTTAATAGGCCCCTCCCCGTGACACCAACAAACCCCCCGCCCCCACCCCAGCACAGTTCTACTCCTGCCAGCCAGCCCCTGGGCAGCAGCGTAAAGAAGGCCTGAGTGTCCGAGGGCCCCGAGCCTGAGCCAGTGCGTGCGGCTGGGGCAACAGGGGAATGAATCCTCCATGCGCGCATGGCTAGGAACCACGGCCCAAGAGCAAGCGGCCGGCTGCTGCAGACAGCCGCAGCTGTGCGCCACCCTCACCCGTTCTGGACGGCTGACCAAGCCCCTGCCTCTCTTGCAGCAGGGCCAGCCTGTTTCAATCGGTCAGTGTTGTCCACATCCTGGCTACAGCCGGACGGGTCATGCTACCCTCGCTGCAGTGTGACGCCTCACAGTGCTCCACTGACCTGGTCTTCTTCAGGGCGGGGGACGGGGACACTTGTTCCCAAGGAAACAAACCACAACAGCAGCAGGCTGCTTGCCATCTGATGTTGTTTGTCCTTCCAGAATATGCCCCACCCCTGGTTAGAGGGTGTGTGTGACTTGGGGAAAGCTTGCCAGAGTGCATGGAGAGGCCACAGGACTGCAGGAAGCAGAGGGTAACACTGAGGCTGGGGAGCGAGTTGAAAATGCAGATGTTTCTGAAGGCAATGCTAGGGCCCCAGAGTTCAGCGTTCACTGAACCGTGTTTACGTCAACAGATTGAAAACAACTTCAGCTACAGAACTGCCTTCTGACGGGCGCAAGCAGAGAGACCAGCCACCAGGAGGTTTCTGGCTAGCATGGAAGTGGACTTGTTACAGCTCATGGATCTGCCTTTATTGGGTGTCATTTAAAATACCTCCTTGGGCTTTAACTATGGCCGTGGCCCCATCATTGCAGCTCCACATTAGACGTGTGTGTGCACCAGGAGGAGTCTATTAACACTGGGCAGAGCCCTTGTGCTCCGGAGACATGGGATAAGCCTCTTACCCCTTCAAGCTGCAGCCTACCATATGTGCCGCAGGCATTGCGCACAGGTCACAAACTGTTTGGAGGACACGCAGCAGACTAAAACCTGCTCCTGGCAGATAAAAGCCCTTCCTTCTCCTTTTACATTGGACATCCTGGGCTGGCAGGTAGCTGCAGCTGCCTTGGGGCTTGTCTGCCCAGCTTGTGCTTAAGCCATGTGGACGTGGGTTTAAGTAACCAGAATATCCATGAAGGGGCTTGGTCAGAAACAGCTAGTGTGCTTCGCTGTCACTCCAAGTGAAGCGTAGCCACTTCCCTTTGCTGCCTTTTCTCCTAGGCCCAGACACCGCTGACTCAGAGCTATTGGGTTTAAACAGTAACACGCACATCATGCAGCAGATTTCTCACTTTCTCTTGTACAGCTCAGCTCTCCACAGTTTGTAGAATGAAAAGCATCCTTATGTAAGCTGCTGTTAAGGCCCTGCGCTAAAATGACTGGCTTGTACCAGTAATAAATAGCGTTGCTTTCGGAATTGCTATAGTAAAGTCCTGCCTTGTTCTTTCAGCTACCGACGGTTTTGTCGCCTCGATGATGTGTCAGCTCAATACTGGTCTCAGTCTTGGCTCACCTCTGCCAATTCTTTGGACAACCCAGCTTTCAGCAACTCTGAGGAGCTGCTCCACTTACAGATGCTAGACCACAGCTGTTGCAGCTGTAAGGATGACACTATGATCCCAGACAGCTACAAGCAGCAGACCACACCTATCAGCACAGTTTGCAGGCCCAGGTAACTTTGATCATCAGCATGTTCTACTCCACTATTGGTTTAGGAAAATGCATAGGAGAGACCAGGATTACTTCTGTTATGGTCTACTGTGGGGCAAGCTTACTTGGATGCCAGTGTTGAGGGATGCTAGGGGAGATAGGAGCGTATGAATGGAATAGCAGAGACAAGTCCATTTCAGAGCATGCAAGAGCCCTTTACATGTGGCTGCTTTCCAGCTGCACTTAAGTTTTGGCAGCATAGCTGTTTCAGCCAGGAGCATGTGTAACCCACACACCTTCTGGGTGTGGTGGTCTGTCCCATCTAGTGACACCGAGACCACTTAGAGAGAGATAATATGAGCCTGCTCTACAGCCTTAGTTAACAGCCAGGTAGCTTTTAGCCCATGCAGTAAAGATTCATGCACTAAGCTCCAGAGGGCCCCAGTTCGATCCTGCCCGCCAACTGGGGTCTGACGGTGTTACACATGGAAACAAATCACACCTCTTAAGTGACACAGCTATGCTGCAAAGAGCCCTAGTGTAGATGCAAATATACAAGCAAAAAACCCTTTTTACTGGTATTACCTATTCTGTTTGGGGAACTGGTTTAAAAACATTTGCTGTATAAACAGCATGTCCCCTCAAAGGGTTTGCCCATGTCTCTCGACCCGACCCGCAGACCTTTTAAAATGTGTCTGCTGTGGAATCTACAGAGGAGGGAGGGATGGACTGGCTGGGCCAGTTGGCTCTGGTTAAAGGGACAGCAAACAGCAGGGCACTCACAAACCATGTGCGTGGGGAGAAAAGTGTTCTTGGCAGAGATTTGTTGATCTGACACCCAGGGCCATGTTTTGATTTTAAACACCAATTTGACAGCTCCAGCCCCCTGGTTCACGCGCACACAGTGTCAGCAGACCAGCTGCCACCACTGCAGAAAACCCAGAGCAAGTTTTTGGGGGTGAGGGAGATCTCACAGGAAAGGGCAGAATTTAAATGTGTCAAGGAGCAGCAGCTGGCCTTGCCTCTGGCGTAGGGCCAATACATCCTGCAGGCCAGCAAAGGCTTATTTATGGAAGAGGCTATCAAGCTTTAAACAACTTTCCAGTGTTATTGCTTGTTTTGAGCTCACAGCAGGGCACTAACCAGAAAAGGGTGTAATCAGCTTCCAGGGGTGTGAATGGAAAAAGGAACGAAATTGTTTCCAATTTGAGAAACAAACTGCTAACCATAACATAACAACCCCTCTCCCTGCTGGGGGGGTTCTGGTTGCAGAGGGAGATAGGACACTGCAGGTCTCCATCAATCCCCTTGGGCCTACTTCAACACTGCTTTTAAGTAGTCTGCTCCGGGGAAAAGTAGTGATGCCTTTTAAAGCCTGAGAATTAGTTTTATCCCTTTCTGCCCCTTGTCATTTCCCATGGTTAGAACTTGCATTAACTTTGTACATTTAATATTTACATCCTGGTGCAGTCATTCCTGGGATACATGCAGAGGGAAAGCTTATGCTCACGAAAGCTTATGCTCAGATAAATTTGTTAGTCTCTCTAAGGTGCCACAAGTCCTCCTCTTCTTTTTGTAGATACAGACTAACACGGCTGCTACTCTGAAACCTGTCCATATGCAGATTCCCAGGAACTGACTACTGTGGGGATGGGACCCTGGCCCACAGATTCTCTACTGTGCTTTAGGAACACTGTGAAGATTAAGCTGTAGCTGACAAAAGAAGACAGTGCTAGGAAGTTTTGTTTTGTTTTTTAAACTGAGTCTTTATTCACCACCTCAGTCTTTTCTTCTAGCTTTCCCTGTGACTGGGACACAAGTTCTAGTAGCATAAACGATCCCATGATTGACTCTGGAAAAGCCAGTGATATTTCTGTGTCAAGTTGGCCAATGGAACCAGTTCAGTGGACACCCTTTCCAATTCTACATCATCTTTCCAGACAACGGCCAGTAAGTAGAGTGCTAACAACCTAAGATAAGCTCCCTGAACAATAAGTCAATCTAGGCAGTGATTGCAGTGTAACGTACGTTATGCTGAGAGGCAGAGGATAAATCAGAAATCATAAACAAGCCTTTTTTTAAACATCCTAACATTCATTTCCAAGTCTTCACTTCCAGCTGTACAATTTAATTTTTGCTTTAATTACTGACGCAAAATCTGGCTATGCCCCCTTAAGGGAAGGGGTCACTGATCACTAGCAGGCTCTGGCCACACCCTTTGTCTCCTTTTCCTAAACCGGAATCCAGCACTGAGCTGCTGCAGGGGAGAAAGGCTTGTGGTTTTGCTGTGGCCCACAGCCCATTTAATGGAGCCTGGAAGAACCCTCCACTGGCCAGTTTCTCAGGGGTGGAAGTTTCATAAGTGTTTCCTTCTCCTTCATGTACACATGAGGTTAACTCTCAGAAATAGATGAAAATGTTTTTGAAGCTACACCTGGGGCCAAACCCCACACTGAAGTGGTCTGTGCAGCATGAGTGAGGTGAACATGGCTTACTGAGGGGAGCTGGGCTCTCAGTCAATAGCTAGGACCAGGCACCGTTAGTCTCTTGTCACTAAAAGATGAAATTGCTTTCTCCACAGCCCAAAGCTAGTAGGCGACCTCATTCCTACTGTGAGGGGATGGAACTGGTCGATCTTGAAAGAAGCTGGACAGCCTAGAAATGGCGGACGAAAGACAGGCAACAGTTGTCAGCTTTAAAACCAACCACACTTTATTGTCACATAACAAGCTCAACGAAGGAGTTTCCAACACTTTGACAATACAATCAATGCAGGTATGATGTCAGTTCTATTCAATGCAGAGTGCTGAAGATTATCAGCAAAACCTTTCAGCAGTATTTCAGACTGGACTTTAGAAGCCAGCTTCGGGACAAGGTAACTATTAGTAGTAAGTAGTTACAGATAAGTGTTGAGTTAACACAATGCTGGCATCCAACAAAGTAAACGACTTACACCAGGCAAGCTGAGAATAAACTTTCTGAAGTCACATCATATTATGTACATATATGGTCTACCCTACAGCCATTTCAGAACAAGCTAAGCCACTGTGAAAAGTGAAATAAAAATTAAGCACTGCTGCATTGTTCATTATGATTTATGTAAATGAGGTATAAATATAACCCCAGTACATGTTTAAGCATTAAACTTTATTTTCCAAAACGCTCTCCTTATTTGCAAGTGTCCTGTG